>NC_133759.1:66819127-66832188 GCF_036562045.2 Rhinolophus sinicus | reverse complement strand
CCCTAACCGTAACCCTACACTAACACTAACACTAACTCTAAATCCTAACCCTAACCCTAATCCTAACCCTAACCTAACCCTAAACCTAACCCTAAACCTAACCCTAAGACTTAAACTAAACCCTAACCCTAACCGTAATCTGAACCGTAACCTAACACTAACCCTAACCATAACCTAACCCTAACCCAAACCCTAAACATAACCCTAACCCTAACCCTAACACTACCCTAACAATAACATTAATTCTAAACCCTAACCCTAACCCTAATTCGAACCCTAACATAAAACTAAACCTAACCCTAATCCTAACCCAAACCATAACCACAACCATAACCCTAACCCTAATCCTAAACCTACCCTAACTCTTAGAAAAACTGTAAACCTAAACACTAACACTAAAACTAAAACTAAACCCAAACGTAAACCCTAACCCTAACCCTAACCCTAACCCTAACCGTAAACCTATCCCTAAACCTAATCCTAACCCTAATACTAACATTAACCCTAAGACTAACCTGAACCCTAAGGCTGATATAACCCTAAACCTAACGTTAACACTAACCCTAAACCCTAACCCTAACCCTAATCCAAACCATCAACTAAACCTAAACCAAACACTAACCCTAACCCTAACACTAACACTAACCCTAACCATATCCTAACCCTAACACTAACCCTAATTCAAAACCCAAACCCTAACCCTAACCTTACCCTAACCCAAAACCTAAACCTAACCCTAACCCTAAATTAACCATAACCCTAACATTAACCCTAACACTAACTCTAATCCTAAAGCTAATGCTAACATAACCCAAACCCTAACCCTAAACCTAACCTAACCATAACCCTAAAACTACCCTAACCCTAAGCCTAACACAAACACTAACACTAATCCTAACGCTAACCCTAACCCTAAACATAAGTGTAACCCTATACCTAACCCTAACCCTAACCCTAACACTAACCCTAAACCCTAACCCTAACCGTAACCCTAAACCTAACCCTAAACCTAACGCTAACCCTAACCCTAACATTAACCCTAACGCTAACCCGAACCCTAACGCTAACATAACCCTAGACCTAACGCTAAGCCTAACCCTAAACCCTAACCCTAACCCTAATCCAAAACCTATCCTAACCCTAATCCTAACCCAAAACCTAAACCTAACCATAAGCCACACCTAACCGTTACCCTAACACTAACCCTACCCATAACACTAACCTAAACATAACCCTAACCCTAAACAGTACCCTAACCCTAACCCTAACACTAAACTTACCCTAACCCAAACCCTAAACAAAACCCTAACCCTAAACTGACCCTAACATTAACAGTAAGACTAACCCTAAACCCTAACCCTACCCCTAACCCTAACGCTAACATAATTTTAATCCTAACCCTAACACTAACCCTAAAAACTAACCCTAAACCTAACCCTCACCATAACGCTAAACCATAACCGAAACACTAATCCGAACCATAACCTAAACCTAAACCTATCCCTACCCTAACGCTAACCATAACCTTAAGCCACACCCTAACCCTAACACTAACCGTAACCCTACCCTACCATAACCCTAATCCCTAACCAAAACACTAATCCGAACCCTAACCTAACCCTAAACCTACACCTACCGTAACGCTAACCATAACCCTAAGCCACACCCTAAACCTAACCTTAACCCTAACGATAACCCTAACCCTAAAATTAACCCCAACGCTAACCCGAACCCTAACACTAACATATCCCTAACCCT
Organism: Rhinolophus sinicus; assembly: GCF_036562045.2. NCBI lineage: Eukaryota > Metazoa > Chordata > Mammalia > Chiroptera > Rhinolophidae > Rhinolophus > Rhinolophus sinicus. The sequence continues at coordinate 66,830,430 of NC_133759.1, read as the reverse complement.
AATGCTAACCTTAACCCTAAACCCTAACCCTAACACTAATCCGATCCCTAACCTAACCATAAACCTAACCCTAAACCTAAACCTAACCCTAAACCACACCCAAACCCTAACCCTAACACTAACCCTAACCCTACCACTACCCTAAACCTAATCTTCACCCTAAACAGTAACCCTAAACCTAACCCTAACCTTACCCTAACCCAAACCCTAAACCTAACCCTAACACTAAACTGACCTTAACATTAACACTAAGCCTAACCCTAAATCTAACCCTAACCCTAACCCTTAACCTAATGCTAACATGACCCTAACCCTAACACTAACCCTAAACACTAACCCATCCCTAACGCTAACCATAACCCTAATCCACACCCTAAACCTAAACCTAAACACTAACCCTAACCCTAAACCTAAATCTAACCTGAACCTAACCCAAACCCTAACCCTAACCCTAACAGAAAGCTGACCCTAACATTAACCCAAATCGTGAACCTAAACCTTAAACCTAACCCAAAACCTAAACCTAAAACCTAACCCTAACCCTAATAATAAACCAAACCCTAAACCTAACGCTAACCCTAAAAGTAACATTAACCCTAAAACTAAACCTAACCCTAACGATAACATAACACTAACCCTAAAGCTAACCCTAAACCCTAACTCTGACCCTAACCCTAACTCTAACCCTAACCATAAACCTATCGCTAACCCTAATAACAGCATTAACCCTAACACTAACCTGAACCCTAACGCTAACATAAACCTTACCCTAACTCTAACACTAAAACTACACGAACCGTAACCCACAACGTAATCCTAAACCCTAACCCTAACCCTAGCCCTTACACTAACCTTACCCTAACCCAAACCCTAACCCCAAACCTATCCTAACCATATTTAAACCTAACCCTAGCCCTAAACCCCAACCTTAACCCTAACACAAACCTAATCCTAAACCAAACCCAACCCCTAACCATAACCCTTAACTAACCCTGAAACTAACATTAACCCTAACAGTAAATTCACCTTGACAGTAAACCTAACCCTAACCCTAAACCTAACCATAACATTAACCCTAATCCTAACCCTAACCCTAAGGCTAACATAACCGTAAACCTAACAAAAACCCTAACCATAACCCTAATACTAAACTAACAGCAACCCTAACATTAACACTAACCTTAACCTTAACCATAGCACTAACAAAACCCTAAAACTAACCCTAACCCTACCTTAACCCAAAGCCTGACACTAACCCAAAACCCTAACCGTAACCCTAAACCCTAAACCTAAACGAAAACTTAATCCTAAACCTAACACTAACCATAACGCTAACCCTAAACCTAACATTAATCCTAACACTAACCCTAACCCTAACGCTAACATAACCCTAATCCTAACGCTAACTATAACCCTATACCTTAACCCTAACCCTAATCAGAACCCTAAACTGACCCTAAGCTTAACCCTAACCCTAAACCTAAACTAACCCTAAACCTAACACTAAACCTAATGCTAACTCTAAACCTAATATTAAACCTAACACTAACCCTAACCCTAACACTAACATAACACTAAACCTAACGCTAACCCTAACCCTAAACAATAACTCTAAACCTAATCCGAACCCTAACATAACCATAACCTAACCATAACCCTAACCATAACCATAACCATACCCTAAACCTAACCCTAAATCTAACATTAACCCTAACCCTAACCCTAACGCTAACATAACCGTAACCCTAACCTAACCATAGCCCTAACCCAAAACCTAAACCTAACTAACACAAACCATAACATTAACACAAACCCTAACCTCAACCATAAGGCTAATACAACCCTAACCCTAACCCTAACACTAACTTAACTGTAACCGTAACCCTATCCGAACCCTAACCTTAACCCTAACCCTAACCTTAACCCTAAACCTAACCCTACCCTAACCCTAACCCTAACCCTAAACCCTAAAGTTAACCCTAATTCTAACCCTAACCCTAACATTAACCATAACCCTAACCCTAAAATCTAAACCTAACACTAAACCTAACCGTAACCCTATACGAACCCTAACCTTAACCCTAACCCTAACCTTAACCCTAAACCTAACCCTACCCTACCCCTAACCCGAACCCTAAACCCTAAAGTTAACCCTAACCCTAACCTTAACCCTAACCCTACCCTACCCTAACAATTACCCTAAACCTAAACCCAAATTCTAACCATACCCTAATCCTAACCCTATCCCTAAACGTAAACAAAAACTAACCCTAACCATAACATTAACCTTAACCCTAACCCTAACCATAACGCTAACACTAACCCTAACCCTAAACCTAACCCTAAACCCAAATCCTAACCATAAACCTAACCTAAACCTAACCCTAACCCTAAACCCTAACCCTAAACCTAACATTACCCTAACCCAAACCCTAACCCTAACCCTAAATTAACACTAACACTAACCCTAAACATAAACCTTAACGCTAACTTTAACCAAACACTAACCCAAACCATAAGCCTAACCATAACCCTAAAGTAACCCTAAACTTAACATTAACCCTAACCCTAACCGTAACCCTAATGCTGACATAACCGTAACCCTAACCTAAACCTAACAGAAACCTTAACCCTAACCCTAACACTAAACCAGCCCTAACCCTAATATTAACACTAACCGTAACCTTAACCGTAATGCGCACATAACCCTAACCCTAACCCTAACTTAACCCTAACCCTAACCTAACCCTAACCCTAAATATAAACTTAACCTTTACCTAAGCCTAACCCTAACCCTTACCATAAGCGTAACCCTAAACACAAACCCGTACCCTAACCCTAAAACTAACCTAACCCTAACGCTAACATAACCCTAAACCTAACACTAAACCTAGACCCTAACCCTAACCCTAACCCTAACCCTAACCCTAACCCTAACCCTAACCCTAACCCTAACCCTAACCCTAAACTAACCCTAACACTAACCCTAACCCTAACCCTAACCCTGACGCTAAACCTAACCCTAACCATAACCCTAACACTAATCTTAACCCTAACATAACCCTAACCCTAACACAACCCTAACCCTAACGCTAACCCTAAACCCCAACCCTAACCCTAACCCTAATCCTAACCATACCATAACCAAAACCCTAAACACAACGCTAACCCTAAACTAATCCTAACCCTAACATTAACCCTAACACGAACCCTAACCTAACCCTTACCCTAAACCTACCCTAAACCTAACCCTAACACTAAAGTCTAAACCCTAAACCCTAACCCTAACCCTAACCCTAACTCTAACCCTAACCCTAACCTAACCCTAATAACACTAACCTAACCTAACCTAACCCTAACCTAACCCTAAACCTAACCCTAACAACCCTAACCTAAAACCTAACCTAACTAACTAACAACCTAATAACCTAACCTAACCCTAACTAACCCTAACCCTAACATTAACCTAACCCTAACCCTAAAACCTAAACCTAACCTAACCTAACCTAACCCTAAACCTAACCTAATCCTAACCCAAACCCTTACCCTAACCCTAAACCTAACCCTACCGTAACCCTAACCCTAACCCTAATCTAAACTTAACCCTAACTTAACCCTAAGCCTAACCCTAACCCTAACCCTAAACCTAAACCCTAACTAACCATAACCTAACCCTATCCCTAACCCTAACCGTAACCAAACACTAACGCTAACCATAACATTAACCTTAACCCTAACCCTAACCCTAACCCTAACACTAACCTAACCCTAAACCTAACCCTAAACCCAAATCCTAACCATAAACCTAACCTAAACCTAACCCTAACCCTAAACCCTAACCCTAAACCTAACATTACCCTAACCCAAACCCTAACCCTAACCCTAAATTAACACTAACACTAACCCTAAACATAAACCTTAACGCTAACTTTAACCAAACACTAACCCAAACCATAACCCTAACCATAACCCTAAAGTAACCCTAAACTTAACATTAACCCTAACCCTAACCGTAACCCTAATGCTGACATAACCGTAACCCTAACCTAAACCTAACAGAAACCTTAACCCTAACCCTAACACTAAACTAGCCCTAACCCTAATATTAACACTAACCGTAACCTTAACCGTAATGCGCACATAACCCTAACCCTAACCCTAACTTAACCCTAACCCTAACCTAACCCTAACCCTAAATATAAACTTAACCTTTACCCTAAGCCTACCCTAACCCTTACCATAAGCGTAACCCTAAACACGAACCCGTACCCTAACCCTAAACCTAACCTAACCCTAACGCTAACATAACCCTAAACCTAACACTAAACCTAACCCTAACACAAACCTAAACCTAACCCTAACCCTAACCCTAACCCTAACCTAACCCTAAACCTAACCCTAACACTAACCCTAACCTAACCCTAACCCTAACCCTAACCTTAACCCTAAACCTAACCCTAACCCTAACCCTAATCCTAACCCTAACCCTAACACTAACCCTAACCCTAACCTAACCCTAACCCTAACCCTAAACCTAAACCCCAACTAACCCTAATCCCAACCATACCATAACCAAAACCCTAAACACAACGCTAACCCTAAACTAATCCTAACCCTAACATTAACCCTAACCCTAACCCTAACCCTAAAACTACCCTAAACCTAACCCTAACACTAACACTAACACTAATCCTAAACCTAAACCTAACCCTAACCTTAACCCTAAACCTAACCCTACCCTAACCCTAACCCTAACCATAACCATAACCATACAGTAACCTAACACTAACACTAAAACACTAAACCTAACCCTAACATTAACCCTAACCCTAACCCAAACCCAAATGCTAACATAACCGTAATCCCAAACTAACTCTAACAAAACCCTAATATTAACCATAACGCTAACATACCCTAATTCTAACCCTAACCATAACTTAACCCTAAACATATTCTAAACTTAACCCTAACCCTAACCTTAACCCTAAATCTAACCCTACCCTAACCCTAAACCTAACCCTAACCCTAACCCTAACCTAACCCTAAACCTAACCATAAACCTAACCCTAACCCTAACTTTAAACCTAACCCTAACCCTAACCCTAACCCTAACCCAAACCTTAAACCCAACCGGAAGCATTACCTTAACCGTACAGTAACCCTAAAAATAACCCTAAACACTAACCCTATCCCTAACCATAACCCTAACCCAAACCCTAAAACTAGTCCTGACCCTAACCTTGACCCTACACTAACCGTAACGTTAAAGTAAACCCTAACCCTAACCTTAATCCGAACCTTAAACTAACCCTAACACTAACCCTAACCGAAACCTAACATGACTCTAACCACAACCCTAAACCTAAACCTAACCCTAACCCATACCCTCACCCCAAAGATAACCATAACCTTAAACCTACACTAACCTTAAACCTAACCCTAAACACTAACCATAACACTAACCGTAACCCTACACTAACACTAACCCTAACCATAACCTTAACACTAACCCTAACCCTAAACCCTAACTCTAACCCAAACCCTAAACCTAACCCTAACCTTAACGCTAAACCTACACCTAACATTAAGCCTAACACTAACCCGAAACCTAACGCTAATATAACCCTAAAACTAACCCTAACCCATCCCTAAACCTAACCCTAACCCTAACCCTAACCCTAACCCTAACCCTAACCCTAACCCTAACCGAAACCTAACCCTAACCCTAACCCTAACCCTAATCCTAACCCTAACCCTAAACCCTAACCCTAACCCTAACCCTAACCGTAACCCTAACCTAACCCTAAACCTAACACTAACCCTAACCCTAACCCTAACCCTAACCCTAAACCCTAAATCTAACCGCAATGTGAACCCTAACATAACCCAAAAATAAATATAACCTAACCCTAATCCTAACCGTAACCCAAAGCCTAAACCGAACCCTAACCCCAATCCTAACCCTAAACCTAACCCTAAGCCTATACCCTAACCCTAACCCTACCCTAACCCTAACCCTAACCCTAACCCTAACCCTAAACACTAACTCTAACACTAACCCTAACCCTAAACCAACCATAACCCCAACCCTAACCCTAAACCTAAACCTAAACCTAAACCTAAACTAACCCTAACTCTAACCCTAAACACTAACCCTAACCCTATCCCTAACCCTATCCTAAAATTAACCCTAACCCTAACACTAAACACTAACACTAACCCTAACCCTATACCTAACCCTAACTCTAACATAACCTTAACCCTAACCCTAACACTAAACCCTAAACTTTACCAGAACAAAAACACTAACCTTACCTTAAACCAAACCCTTAACCTAACCCTAACCCTAACCCTAATATTAATCCTAAACCTAACCGTAAACATTATGCTAACCCTATCCCTAACCTTAAACCTAACCCTAACCTTAACCGTAAAGCAAAACTAACCCTAACCCTAACATTAACCCTAACCCTAACCCTAAACTAACCCTAACCCTAACACTAACATAACCCTAAACCTAACCCTAATCCGAACCCTAACCATAACGCTAACACTAATCCTAACCCTAAACTTAACCCTAAGCCACACCCTAAACCTAACCCTTATTCAAACCCTAACCCTAACCCTACACTAACCCTAACCGAAACCCTAAACCTAAACCCAGCTCTAACCCTAACCCTAACTTTACAATAACCCAAACACTAACCCAAAACTAACCTTATCCCTAATCCTTACCCTAACCTAAACCTAACCCAAACCCTAACCCTAAACTTACCCTAACCCAAACCCTAACCCTAACCCTATACTGACCCTAATATTAACCCTAACCTCTAACCCTAACCCTAAACCCTAACACTAACCCTAACCCTAAACCCTAATCCTAACCCTAACGCTAACCTTAAACCCTAACCCTAAACCTAACGCTAACCCTAATCCAAACCCTAACCCCAATCCTAACGCTAAACCTAACACTAACACTAACCCTAAAACCTAACCCTAACCCAAACCCTAAATTTATCCCTCATCTTAACCTTAACCCTAACACTAACCCTAAGCCACACCCTAAACCTAACACTAACCCTAACCCTAAACACTAAAACCTAACCGTAACACTAACACTAACCCTAACCCTAAACCCTAACCCAGTCCTAAACCTAAACCTAACCCTAACCCTAACTCTAACCCTAAACCTAACATTAACCCTAAATCTAACCCTAACCCTAACAGTAACATAACCCTAATCGTAACCGTAACACAAGCCCTAAACCATAAACATAACTGTAATGTGAACCCTAACATAACCCAAACCATAAAAATAACCCTAAAACTAACGATAATCCTAACCGTAACGCAAACCCTAAAACTAACCCTAACCCTAACACAAAACCTACAGTAACCCTAACACTAACCTTAAACCCTAACCCAAACAATAATCTGAACCCTAACCCTAACCCTAACACTAACCCTAACCCTAACCCTAACCCTAACCCTAAACCTAACCCTAACCCTAACCCTAACCCTAACCCTATCCCTAACACTAACCCTAACCCTAAACCCTAAACCCTAACCCTAACCCTAACCCTAACCCTAACCCTAACCCTAACCCTAACACTAACCCTAATACTAACCCGAACCCTAATGATAACATAACCCTAACCCTAACGCTAACCCTATCCCGAAACTTTAATCCTAACCCTAATCCGAAACCAAACCTAACCCTAACCCTAAACCTATCTCTAAACCTTAACCATAACCCTAACCCTAACACTAACCCTAACCTAACCCTAACCCTAACCCTAAACACTAATCTTTACCCTATCCCTAACCCTAACACTAACATTAACCTAACCCTATCCCTAACCATAAGCCTAACCCTAACCTAACCCTAACCCTAACCTACCTAACCCTAACCCTAACACTAACCCTAACCATAAACCCTAAACCTAACACTAAATTAACCCTAACCCTAAAATTAAACTAACCCTAACCCTATCCTAACACTACCACTAACGCTAACCCTAATACTAACATTAACCCTAACACTAACCTGAACCCTAACGCTAACCAACCCTAACCCTAATCATAAACACTAATCCTAACCTAACCTTAACCTAACCCTAACTTAAACCCTAACCCTAATCAGAAACCTATCCTAACCCTAAACCTAACCTTAACCTAACTGAACCCCTAAACCTAACCCTAACCTTTAACCTAACCTAACCTAACCCTAACCTTAAACCTATCCCTATCCCAACGCTAACCTAACCCCTAACCTAACACTAAACCTAATCCTAACCTAACACTAAACTTAACCCAAAACCTAACCCCAACCTAACCTAGCCTTAACCCTAACCCTATCTCTAAACCCTACCTAACCCTAAACCTAAACCTAAAACTAACGCTAACCCTAACCCTAACCTAACCTAACCCTACACTAACCTAACACTAACCTAAACCTAAACCTAACCATAATCCGAACGCTATCCAAACACTAATCTAAGCCTAAACCTACCGTAACCCAACCCATAACCTAACCTAACCCCAAATCCTAAACCTAACCCTACACTAACCTAACATTAAACCTAACCCTAATCCGAATGCTATCCTAACACTAATCTAAGCCTAAACCTACCTAACCTAACCATAATCCTAACCCTAAACACTAAACCTAACCTAACACTAACGCTAAGCCTAAGGCTAACCCTAAACCTAACACTAATCCTAACGCTAACCCTAACAAAGACATTAACCCTAAGACTAACCCGAACCCTAATGCTAACATAATCCTAATCCTAACGCTAACCCCAACCCTAAACCCTAACCATAACTCTGATCTGAAAACTAACCTAATCGTAAACTAAACCTAACACTAAACCTAAACCTAACCCTAACCCTAAGCCACACCCTAACCCTAACCCTAACCTAACACAAACAGTACCCTAACTCTAACCCTAAACCTAAACACTAACCCTAACCCTAAACTTAACCCTAACCTAACCTTACCCTAACCCAAACCCTAACCCTAACCCTAAACTGACTATAACATTAACCCTAACCCTAACCCTAAACACTAACCCTAACCCAAACCCTAACACTAATCTGAACCATAATCTAACCTTAAACCTAACCATATCCCTAACCCTAACCCTAACCCTACACTAACCCTTACCCTAACCCAAACCCTAACCCCAACACTAAACCTAACTCTAAGCCTAACCCTACTCTAACGCTAACACTAACCCTAACCATAAACACTAATCCTAACACTAACCTTAACTGTAACACTAACCTTAAACCCTAACCCTAAACCTATCCCTAAGCCTAAAGCTAAACTTAATACTAACATTAACCCTAACACTAACTCGAACCCTAACTCTAACATAAACATAAACCTAACGATAACCCTAACCCTAAACCCAAACCCTAACCCTAATCCGAAACCTAACCTAACCCTAACCGTAACCCTAACCCTAACGCTACACTAAACCTAACCCTAACCCTAAACCTAACCCAAACACTAACCCCAACATTAACGCTAACTATAACAATAACCCTACTCTAACCCTAACCCTAACCATAAACACTAACCCTAACCCTAAACCTAACCCTAACCTAAAGGTAACACTAACCCCAACCCTAACCCCAACCCTAGGGTTCTGATTAGGGTTAGGGTTAGGGTTTAGTGTTAGGATTAGGTTTGGGTTAGGGTTAGGCTTAGTGTTTAGGGTTAGTGTTAGGCTTAGATTTAGGGTAGGGTTAGGGTTAGGGTTATGGTTAGGGTTGGGGTTATGGTTTGGTTTAGGGTTAGGGTTAGGGTTAATGTTTAGAGTTAGTGTTAGGCTTAGATTTAGGGTAGGGTTAGGGTTAGGGTTAGGGTTATGGTTTGGGTTAGGGTTAGGGTTAGGGTTAGTATTAGGTTTAGGTTAGGGTTCGGATTAGGGTTAGGGTTTAGGATTAGGGTTTGTGTTAGTGTTAGTGTAGGGTTAGGGTTAGGATCAGGGTGTGAATTAGGTTTAAGTTTAGGGTTCGCGTTAGTGTTAGGGTTAGGTTAGGGTTCGGACTAGGGTTAGGTTTAGGGTTAGTGTTAGGTTTAGGTTTATGGTTGGGTTATGGTTCGGATTAGGGTTAGGGTTAGGCTTTAGGTTAGGGTGAGCATTAATGTAGTCTTACGGAAAGGGTTAGAATTAGGTTTAGGGTTTGGGTTAGGGTTAAGGTTAGGGTTAAGGTTGTGGTTAGTGTTAGTGTTATATTAAGGTTCAGATTACGGTTAGGGTTAGGGTTTAGGTTTAGTGTTAGGGATAGGGTTAGTGTTATGTTAGCGTTAGGGTTAGGGTTAGGGTTAGGGTGTGGCTTAGGTTTAGGGATAGGTTTATGGTTAGGGTTAGGTTTAGGATTAGGTTAGGTTTCGGATTAGGGTTAGGGTTAGGGTTTAGGGTTAGGGTTAGCGTTAGTGTTAGGGTTATATTAGCGTTAGGGTTCGGGATAGTGTTAGGGTTAATGTTAGGGTTAAGTTTAGCGTTAAGTTTAGGGTTAGGTTTAGGGTTAGGTTTAGGGTTAGGGTTAGGGTTAGGGTTAGGGTTAGTGTTTAGTGTTAGTGTTAGGCTTAGTGTTAGGTTAGGGTTAGGGTTAGGGTTAGGGTTAGGGTTAGGGTTAGGGTTAGGTTAGGGTTAGGGTTAGGGTTAGGGTTAGGGTTAGGTTAGGGTTAGGGTTATTGTTAGGATTAGGGTTAGGGTTAGGGTTAGGGTTAGGTTAGGGTTAGGGTTAGGGTTAGGGTTAGGGTTAGGGTTAGGGTTAGGGTTAGGGTTTAGGGTTAGGGTTAGGGTTAGGGTTAGGGTTAGGGTTAGTGTTAGGTTAGGGTTAGGTTTATGTTAGGGTTAGGGTTAGGGTTAGGGTTAGGGTTAGAGTTAGGTTTAGGGTTAATGTTAGGGTCAGTTTAGTGTTAGTGTTAGGGTTTTTGCTAGGGTAAGGTTAGGGTTAGGGTTAGTGTTTAGGGTTAGGGTTAAGGTAAGGTTAGGTTTAGGGTAGGGTTAGGTTTAGGGTTAGGGTTAGGGTTAGGTTTAGGGTTAGGGTTAGGTTTAGGGATAGGTTAGGGTTAGGGTTAGGGTTAGGGTTAGGGTTAGTGTTTAGGGTTAGGGTTAGGTTTTGTGTTAGGGTTAGGGTTAGGGTTAGTGTTGGTTAGCGTTTAGGGTTAGGGTTAGGTTTAGGGTTAGCGTTGGGTTAGGGGTTGGGTTAGGGTTGGGTTTAGGGTTTGGGTTAGGGTTAGGTTTAGTGTTAGGGTTAGGTTTAGTGTTAGGTTAGGTTTC
>NC_133759.1:66781627-66811627 GCF_036562045.2 Rhinolophus sinicus | reverse complement strand
GGTTTCGGATTAATTTTAGGGTTAGGGTTTAGGTTTAGTTTTGTTGTTAGTATAGAGTTAGGGTTAGGGTTAGGGTTAGGTTTAGGGTTTCGGTTAGGGTTAGGGTTAATGTTAGGGTATGTTTAGGGTTATGGTTAGGTTAGGGTTCGGATTAGGGTAATAGTTAGGGTTTAGGGATATGGTTAGCGTTAGAGTTAGGGTTATGTTAGCTTTCTTTTCGGGTTAGGGTTAGGGTAAGTGTTAGGGTTAGGGTTAGGGTTAGGGTTACTGTTAGGTTTAGGTTTAGGATTAGGTTAGGTTTAGGGTTAGGGTTAGGGTTAGGGTTAGGGTTAGGGTTAGGGTTAGGGTTAGGTTTAGGTTTATGTTTACGTTAGGGTTTGGACTAGGGTTCGGGTTAGGGTTTAGGTTTAGTGTCAGTTTTTTTGTAGTGTTTCTGTTAGGGTTAGGGTTTGGTTTAGGTTTTGGGTTAGGGTTAGGGTTAGGGATAGGTTTGTGTTTAGTGTTAGGGTTATGTTAGGTTTCAAATTTGGGTTAGGGTTAGGGTTTAGGTTTAGTGTTAGGATTAGGGTTAGGTTTATGTTAGCGTTAGTGTTAGGGTTATGGTTAGCTTTTAGAGTTGGGGTTAGGGTTAATGTTAGGGTCAGTTTAGTGCTGGGGTTTGGCTTTCGGTTAGGGTAAGGTTAGGGTTAGTGTTAGGGTTAGGGTTAGAAGTAGTGTTTAGGGTTAGGGTTAAGGTAAGTGTAGGGTTAGGATTACAATTAGGGTTAGGGTTAGAGTGTGGTTTAGGGTTAGGGATAAAGTTTGGGTTAGGATTAGGTTTAAGGTTAGGGTAGGGTTTGGATTAGTGTTAGGGATAAGTTTTAGGGTTGTGGTTAGCTATAGGGTTAGGGTTATTTTAGCGTTAGGGTTCGGGTTAGTGTTAGGGTTAATGTTAGGGTTAGGTTTAGCATTAAGTTTTGAGTTAGATTTAGGGTTAGGTTTAGGGATAGCGTTTAGTGTTAGGGTTATTGTTTAGGTTTAGGTTTAGGGTTAGTGTTAGGGTAGGGATATGGTTATGGTTAGGTTTAGGTTTGGGTTAGGGTTTGTGTTAAGTTTAGGACTAGGGTTAGCGTTAGGTTAGGGTTCGGATTAGGGTTAGGGTTAGGGTTAGGATTAGTTTTAGGGTTACAGGTAGCGTTAGGGTTAGGATTAGGTTTATGGTTAGGGTTAATGTTACGGTCAGTATTAGTTTAGGGTTAGGGTTAGTGTTAGTGTTAGGGTTAGGGTTAGGGTTAATATTAGGTTTTGGATTAGGGTTTGGATTAGTGCTTTGATTTAGGGTAGTGTTACGGTTAGGGTTAGGATTTAGAGTTAGGTTTAGTGTTACAGTTAGGGTACGGTTAGGGATACGGTTAGTGATAGGTTTTGACTTAACGTTAGGTTTAGGGTTAGGGGTAGGTTTAGGTTTAGATTATGGTTAGGATTCAGATTAGGGTTAGGGTTAGGATTTAGGGTTAGGTTTAACGTTAGGGTTACGGTTATGTTAGCATTAGGGTTCGTGTCAGTGTTAGGGTTAATTTTAGTATTAGGGTTAGCGTTAGTGTTAGCGTTAGATTTAGGGCTACGGTTAGGATTAGGGTTTAGTTTTAGGGTTAGGGTTAGGTTTAGGGTTAAAGTTAGGGTTAGGGTTAGTGTTTAGTGTTAGTGTTAGGTTTAGGGTTTGGGTAGGGTTAGGGTTAGGGTTAGGTTTATGTTTAGGGTTTGTGTTAGGGTTAGGGTTAGGTTTAGGTAGGGTTCAGGTTAGGGTTAGGGTTAGGGTTATGTTTAGGTTAGGGTTCAGATTCGAGTTAGGGTCAGGGTTTAGTGTTAGTGTTTGCGTTAGGGTTATGTTAGCGTTAGGGTTAGGGTTAGGGTTAGGGATAGAGTTAAGCTTTAGGGTTAGTGTTAATGTTAGGGTCAGTTTAGGGTTAGTGTTAGGGTTGGTATTTGAATTAGGCTAAAGTTAGGTTTAAGGTTAGGGTTAGGGCTGGTGTTTAGGATTAGGTTTAGGGTTAGGGTAGGGTTAGTGTTAGGGTTAGGGTGTGGCTTAGGTTTATGGTTAGATTTAAGGTTAGGATTAGCGTTAGGATTCGGATATGTTAGGGTTAGGTTTCGGATTAGTCTTAGGCTTAATGTTAGGGTTAGGGTTAGGTTTAGGGTTAGGGTTAGTTTAGGTTTAGGTTTACGGTTAGGTTTATGTTAGGTTAGGGTTCGGATTTGGGTTACGGTTAGGGTTTAGCGTTAGGATTAGCGTTAGGGTTATTGTTATTTTAGCGTTAGGGTTCGGGTTAGTGTTAGGATTAATGTTAGTATTAGGGTTAGCCTTAGTGTTAGGTTTAGGTTTAGGGTTAGAGTTAGGGTTCGGGTTAGGATTTAGGGTTAGGGTTAAGGTTAGGGTTTAGGTTTAGTTTTAGCGTTATTGTTCAGGTTATGTTAGCGTTAGAGTTAGGGTTAGGTTTAGGGTTGGAGTTAGTGTTGGGTTTAGGTTTTGGGTTATGGTTAGGGTTAGGGTTATGGTAAGTATTAGGGTTAAGTTAGGGTTCAGATTAGTGTTAGGGTTAGGATTTTGGGTTAGTGTTAGTGTAAGTGTTAGGGTTATGTTAGCGTTAGGGTTAGGGTTAGGGTTAATGTAATAGTTACGGTTAGGGTTAGGGTTAGGTTTAGGGTTAGGGTTAGGGTTAGGGTTAGGGTTAGGGTTAGGGTTAGGGTTAGGGTTATGGTTAGGGATAGGGTTAGGTTAATGTTAGGGTTAGGGTTAGGGTTAGGGTAAGGGTTAGTGTTTAGGGTTAGGGTTAGGGTTAGGTTAGGGTTAGGGTTAGGGTTAGGGTTAGGGTTAGGGTTAGGGTTAGGGTTAGGGTCATGTTAGATTTAAGGTGATGTTAGCTTTAGTGTTAGGGTTAGGGTTAGTGTTAATGTTAGGTTTAGGGTTATTTTTAGTGTGTGGTTTAGGGTTAGGGTTAGGTTTAAGGTTAGGGTTAGGGATTGGGTGAGTGTTAGGGTTAGGGTTAGGTTACAGTTTGGATTAGGGTTAGGGTTAGGGTTTAGGTTTAAGTTTACCGTTAGTGTTAGCGTTATGTTAGCGTTAGGCTTCGGGTTAGTGTTAGGGTTAATGTTTGTATTAGGGTTAGCTTTAGCATTAGGGTTAGGTTTAGGGTTAGGTTTAGGGTTAGGGTTAATGTTAGTGTTAGGGTTCGTGTTTAGTGTTAGGTTTAGGTTTAGTGTGCAGTTAGGGTTTGTGTAGCGTTAGTTTTAGTGTTATGGTTAGGGTTAGGGTTAGGTTAGGATTCAGATTATTGTTACGGTTTTGGGTTAGTGTTAGGGTTAGAGTTATTGTTATGTTAGCGTTAGGGTTAGGGTTAGATTAGGGTTAGGGTTTAGGGTTAGTGTTAGGGCTAATATTTGAGTCAGTTTATGGTTAGGGTTAGGGTTAGGTTTAGCGTTATGGTCAGGGTTCAGATTAGTGTTAGAGTTAAGGTTTAGGGTTAGGGTTATTGTTAGGATTAGGGTTAGTGTTAGGGTTAGTTTTCGGGTTAGGGTTAGGGTTATTGTTAGGATTAGGGTTAGGGTTAGGGTTAGGGTTAGGGTTTAGGGTTAGGGTTAGGGTTAGGGTTAGGGTTTAGGGTTAGGGTTAGGGTTAGGGTTAGGGTTAGGGTTAGTGTTAGGGTTAGGGTTAGGGTTTAGGGTTAGATTTAGGGTTAGGGTTAGGGTTCGGTTAGCGTTAGTGTAGGGTTAGGGTTAGTGTTATGGTTAGGGTTATGGTTAGGTTTAAATTTAGGGTTAGGTTTAGGTTAGGTTAGTGTTCAGATTTGGTTTACGGTTAGCGTTTCGGCTTAGGATTAGCGTTAGGGTTATTGTTATGTTAGCGTTAGGGTTCGGGTTAGTGTTAGGGTTAATGTTAGTATTAGGGTTAGTGTTAGTGTTAGGGTTAGGTTTAGGTTATTGTTTGGAGTTAGGGTTAGGGTTGAGGGTTAAGGTTCGGGTTAAGTTTAGGGTTAGGGTTAGTGTTAGGGTTCGAATTCGTGTTAGGGTTAGTGTTTAGAGTTAGTGTTAGTGTTTTTGTAGAGTTAGGGTTAGGGTTAGGTTTATGGTTTGGGTTATGGTTAGTGTTAGGATTAGTGTTATGGTTAGGGTTAGGTTAGGTTAGGGTTCAGATTAGGGTTATAGTTAGTGTTTAGGTTTAGTGTTAGGGTTAAGATTAGGGTTAGGGTTGGGTTTAGGTTTAGGTTTAGGTTTAGGGTTAGGGTTAGTGTTAGGGTTAGTGTTAGGGTTAGGGTTCGGGTTCTGGTTCGGGTTCGGGTTAGAGTTAGGGTTACGGTTAGGGTTAGGGTAAGGGTTAGGTTTAGGGTAAGGTTACGGTTAAGGTTAGGTTTAGGTTTAGGGTTTGGGTGTGGGTTAGTGTTAGGTTTAGGGTTAGGTTTAGGGTTAGCGTTAGGGTTAGGGTACGGCTCGGATTAGTGTTAGAGTTCGGGTTTAGGGTTAGTGTTAACTTTAGGGTTATGGCTAAGTTAGCATTAGTGTTAGGGTTAGTATTAGGGTTAGGGTTTAGTGTTAGGGTTAGGGTTAATTTTGGGTCAGTTCTGGGTTAGGGTTAGGCATAGGGTTTGGGTTATGGTAAGGTTAAGGTTAGGGTTAGGGTTAGTGTTTAGGGAATAGTTAGGGTAGGGTTAGGGTTAAGATTATGGTTCGGATTAGGGTGTGGCTTACGGTTAGGGTTAGCGTTAGGGTTAGCGTTTTGTTAGCTTTAGGGTTCCGGTTAGTCTTAGGGTTAATGTTAGTGTTAGGGTTAGCGTTAGGCTTAGGTTTAGGTTGGGTTTAAAGTTAGGGTTAGGGTTTAGGTTTAGGGTTAGGGTTAGTGTTTAGGCTTAGTGTTAGGGTTAGGGTAGGGTTAGAGTTAGAGTTAGGGTTAGTTTTGGGGTCAGGGTTTGGGTTAAGTTTACGGTTAGGGTTAGGATTAGTATTAGGTTAGGGTTTGAATTAGGGTTTGGGTTAGGGTTTAGGTTTAGTGTTAGTGTTAGTGTAGGGTTAGGGTTAGGTTTAAGGTTTGGGTTAGGGTTAGGTTAAGGGTTATGTTTGGGTTAGGGTTAGGTTAGGGTTCAAATTAGTAATAGGGTTAGGGTTTAGGTTTAGTATTAGGGTTAGTGTTAGTGTTAGTGTTAGGGTTAGGGTTAGGTTGTGGTTTAGGGTTAGGGTTAGGTTTACGGTTAGGGTTAAGGATAGCTGTGGGGAGCCATGGTTACAGGTGACTCCGAGCCTTAAAATATGGCCCGGTTTATGCTTAACTTGTTTCCTCCCCTGAGGCATTGTCTCTGCCTGCACCTCGGGGGTGCTTGCAGGCTGCTGAGGAATGTGGGAGCGGCCAGTTCCCGGACACAGAAGACTGATGCCTATCAGGGTAATTGATAGGATAATTACTTTGGGATTTTCATTGATTTTGTATCCCCTATGTAAAAGTTAAAAATTTACATTTGCTAAGGTAATGCATACTTTCTTTGTTAAGTTGCACGTACTCAAACTGCATATATTGGTGAAGAAGAATAAACTCGGCGCTTCAGCATCACTGGAGACCGATCGATCGCATCATCATTTGTGTGAGTGTCTTTTATTCATTGCCACTCCCCCATTTAGGTACTGATCGACTTGTGGCGGCTGGATCGCCACACTTGGCGCCCGAACAGGGACCTGAATACGGGGGTAACAGTGAGGAACACCGCGTGGCTAGGGCCCGGCTCGTAGAGGAGCTTATTTCAGTGGATGCGCGGTGAGTGAGACATGGTAGTATTACCCCTCGGTCGAATGAATGTGTGAATGAGTGATAGTTCCACGACTTCTTGTCACGGAGCTTGCTTGGGCCCTAATCTGCGGTTCCGTTTCTGTCATACGGCATAACGGCGACTGGACTTCGGTCCACCAGTTCGGGGACTTATACCGAAGCGCCTTAGCCAAGACAGATTTAGTCCCGTGAGGGGCACGGCCAGACGGGCATCTGATTGTTTTCTTTGTTGACTGAAGGGCCGAAAAGGGGGAAAAATGGGTCACGCGAGCAGCAAGGACCTGTATGTTAGAGGACTTAAGAAGTTGCTTGCCGCCCATGGCAGTCGGGTGAGCAGAGAACAGTTAGATAAGTTTTTAGAATTTGTGAAAGAAGTTTGTCCATGGTTTCCAGAAGAAGGCACTGTCAGTCTGGGAACTTGGGAGAAAGTGGGAGAACAGTTACAAGATTATTACGCTGTCCACGGACCTCAGCAGGTCCCTGTGGAAACATTCGGGTTATGGACTTTGATCAGAGACTGCTTAGATCTCAGGCGTAAGGGTTGTAAGCTGGAGAAAGTGAAACAAGCTGGGAACGAGGAAATTCTCCCATCTGCCGATTCTCCGGCGGAGAGAGAGGAGGGGGAGGGAGCCAAACACACAGAAGGATTTTTTAAGGTTAATAAAGAGCCTGTTTGTCAGGAATCTCCGGTCGAGCACTGGGAAGATTTAGACCCTCAGGATCAGGAAAAATTAGAAGATGAAGTAGCCAAATATGATAGGGACAAAAACCCTCCTTTGGTGGCTATGACTCAAGAAGGCGGGTAGCCTGCAGGCACTGCACTTTCTCTTACAGATCAAATAAAAAAGATTCAGGGACAGCTGATTGAACTTAAAGTTGCTGTAGATGGAGGAAATTGTCCTCGGGGTCCCCAGATTCCTTTTAGAGATCAATGGAATCCTCGGGGTAAAGATCCCCCTTATGTTAATCCTTCTGCACCTCCTCCTAAGGAGCCCCGTATGTGGGGTCCTCCGCTGCAGCCTCCGGTTTGGGAAATACCTACTAAGCAGCCTCCGCCAGGTTATGTTAAGCCAGGATCGGACTCTGTTGTGCGATCCCCTCTTCAAATGGCTTGTGATGATGCTCACATGCAAGGGGAATCTACGGAGCAATTTGGAGTGTATCCTCTTTTTGACAGGCTTAACCAGGCAGGGAATAGGTTTAGAGAATGGAGGCCGTTTCAATGGAAACAATTGAAGGAATTAAAAGAGGCTTGTGTACAGTATGGTCCTATTGCCCCTTTCACCATGGCAATTTTGGATGCCCTGTCTGGTGAAGCTACCCCTGCAGAGGATTGGAAGCATATTGCTCATGCTTGCCTTTCTGGGGGCGACTATCTCTTATGGAAATCAGAGTTTTATGAAAATTGCAAAAAGAAGGCTAATCAAAATGCCCTAAGGCCAATTCCTATTACTTTTGACATGCTAGCAGGAGAAGGCATATATGCTGAATTAAGAAACCAGATGGGCTTTGCAGTGGGAGTTTACGCTCAAACTACTGCAGCAGCAAAAGACTCTTGGCGCATGCTGCCCGATACTTCCCGCAAAGAGGAACATGTTTCTCAGATAAGGCAAGGGCCCGATGAGCCTTTTCAGGATTTTGTGGCTCGCCTCAATACAGCCGCGGGGTGGATTTTATAATGCAGCTTGCTTATGAAAATGCTAATTCTGCATGCCAAGCTGCTATTAGACCGTTTAGAAAAAAGGGAACATTGTCTGACTATATTCGTTTGTGTTCTGACGTGGGATCCTCTTTTACCCAAGGCATAGCCATAGCGGCAGCGATACAGGGAAAGCCTACGAAAGAAGTACTGTATCAACAGGCAAGGCTCAATGCAGGGAGTCGCTCTGGGGCTTGTTTTACTTGTGAAAAATTGGGACATCGAGCTGCCCAATGCCCTCGTAAAGGAGAGTCTGAGTACTCGACCGCTCCTACAAAAAAGCCTCCAGATATATGTCCCAAATATAGGAGAGGAAAACATTGGGCTAATGAATGTAAACCCAAGACAGATAAAGATGGGAAGCCCATCCAGGGAAACTGGGTGAGGGGCCAGCCACAGGCCCCAAATCAGCAATGTTATGGGGCACTGCAGATCCCAGGGCAGATACAGGGACAGAAAGGGAATGAGCCTCTGAGAGGAAATACATCACAGATTTATTCTGGGCCACCTCAGGCAGTGCAGGATTGGACCTCTGTTCCACCACCGACATCGTATTAACTCCTGAGATGGGAATGCAAGCATTGCCCACAGGGATCTTTGGGCCACTACCACCAAGAACTGTAGGTTTATTATTAGGAAGAAGTAGTACCACTATGAAGGGGATTCAAATTACCCCGGGAGTTATTGATGAGGACTTTACTGGAGAAATTAAGATTATGACTTATTCATCTTCAAATGTTTCAGTTATACCTGCTGGGACTCGCATAGCTCAGCTAATGGAGTTACTCAACGGGTTACTTAAACGGGTTACTCAACGATGGGTAAATACTTGGGAGCCGCTTCAACACCTAAGACAGGGCTTGTATGATAAAATATGAGTACCAAAGACGGCAGAGACAATGCCTTAGGCAATGCAGGCAGAGACAATGCCTTAGGAGCAGAAACAGGTTAAGCATTAACCGAGCCAGTCTGCAAGGTTCAGAGTTAGCTGTAACCATGGCTTACTACATCTCCCCCTTTTTTATTTTATAGGAGCAAAATCCATCCGGCCAGGATGGCGAGGTGACGGTGCCTGTGTTAGGTGTCCCGGGATGCCGGCCTCAGTTTACCAGTCTTTGGTACTCATATTTTATTACATGAGCCCTGTCTTAGGTGTTGATGCGGCTCCCAAGTACTTACCGGTCTTTGACTAACCCGTCCCTCTGGATGCTCAGGGGAGAGAGGCTCAGGGTTTTGCCTTAAGCTCAAGCTGATGGATGTCAGCTCGTAAGTCTAACATCCCGCTGATGAAACATCTAATGAGGATGGGGAGTAGGCACAGAACCAAACAGACATAGATGCTCAAGGTAAGAAATATCATAACAGAATGGGTAATATAAGGCATAGAGGGCAAAACACTCCTAAGAACATCAACGAACTCAGAAGCAGCCTGAGCTGCATCAAATTTCAAGGGTTCAGCTTCTCTCATACTTTGGATTTCATCATGAAGCCGAAGCATATCTAAAGATAGGTTAGCATCATGCCAAATTCCTTGAAGATGTAAACGAACTCGATTCCAATCATATTGACTAGTATTATATTTTTTAGAAGTAACACATATCCAATGATATTCTGAATGACATTCTAAATGAGATTTAATTTCATACCCTGAATCACATTTCCCATATACTGAACCGTATCATAAAGGGCATTCACTTTTTGCTCTAATTTCTCATCAATAGCTTCTTGGGTCCCTAAAGCCAAAGTAACATTTTTTGAAAGAGTATTAACATAATGAGCATTTTGAATAGTCTGAGAAAGAGCCACAGCTGCTGTAGCAGCAGTTGCAATTATAGTAACCAAAGCCATAATTCCTGCAAGTAAAAGTCCAATAAATCGTTTTGGTCTACTCAAAGCATACTCAATTTCTTTGAAAATCTGCAAACTTCTTTCAGCATACCAAGGTCCAGAAATATTAACAGGAAGCATAACAAAAGATGGTTGCTTAAGTATCATAATATGAGTTCCCAATGGTACCCAAGAAATACAATTTGCTAAATAACAATTACTACAAGATACATTAAATTGATTTCCTACAAAGTGTACATTAACATTTCCAATCAACAGTGCATAAGGGGAAGGAACACAAGCAGATATATTAACAGTCTTAGCAACAGTAGTCCAATCTCTAGTCCCATCTTTCAAGACACTCACATGACTGCAGGGAGTGCCTGATTTACAGAACTCAACTATTTGAACAACCTCATCCATTACTCCCATAAGTCTCCATAATGAATTTTGCTGATATTGTGTGTCAGAATTCCAAAATCCAGAAGTCAGTTCTCGGGCCCATCCTGACTGGTTACTTGTTGACCAGTCAATGATGTATCTGCCTGTTCCAGGGATGTCATAACGAACAGGATCATTGCCAGGACAGTCTCTCCATGGGACAGTCTCAATATTTAATTTCAATCTTTTATTGCAAGATGGACGTGATGGAGGGATGGGCAGATTTATTCTGCGTCCTCCTGACCAATCGCCTAGCATATTAAGACGAACAGTCCATCCAACTAAAGAGTCATTAATGTGCATAGTGACAGGAGAACTACGCAAGCACCCAGATGTTGACCTATTATTTGCAATACAAATAGGCAAACCTATTCCTATACCATTATAAGTGAAATTCCTTTCCAGATACTGTTTCATATGTCCATCAGAGGGCAATCCTAAGGCATGGGTGTCATTAACATAGACTGGAATCTCAGGACCGTCCCACACAGCGGGGTGGAGGATTGGTGGATCAGGTACATAGGCCCAATACGTCTGGTCGTCTTCTGCATTGCTGAGGGCTATCAGTGTCATCAATAGGTAGAGGGTCCACATGTCGCACCAATCGTTCTGGTAGCCACCGGGGGCCTTCTGCATCCTGTGGAAAAACACATACATGTCCTCGTCCCCATATGAGGACTGGATCTGGGCCTTGCCAAGAGCCCGTAAGTGGGTCTTTCCATTTGACCAAAGCCTGAGGGGCAGTAGAAGGATGCCAAAAGCGCTCTGCGGCACTCTTGCCATGGGCATCCAAGGTCAAAAAATTTTGAATAAAGAGAGAATGAGACAAATAATTATGAGGCGTCAGGGGATATAACTCCCCCTTTTTTATTTTATGCAAATTGACTTTCAAAGTGCCATGAGTGCGCTCAACAATCCCTTGTCCTTGGGGATTGTAAGGAATGCCAGTAACATGATTGATCGAAAATTGCTGGCAAAATAGAGAAAATTTTTTGCTGGTATAACCTGAGCCATTATCTGTTTTAAGTTTTTTAGGAGTTCCAATCATGGCGAAAGCAGCAAGACAATGCCTAATAACATGGGATGTGGCCTCACCAGTCTGAGCTGTTGCCACAACGAATCGGAAAAGGTATCAATGGAGACATGAACGTATTTTAACTTTCCAAATTCAGGTATATGAGTCACATCCATTTGCCATAAGTCATTAGGACGCAAGCCTCGAGGGTTGGCTCCATAATGAGGCACAGGCTGGAGATGTGAACAATCCAGACATTGTTTTACTATCTGACGTGCTGCTTCTCTGGTTATATTATACTGCAGTCTCAAGCTCTGGCTATTTTGATGGTGGAGGCTATGAGCCTTTTGTGCCTTTTCTATTTGAGTCAAGGCAATGAGCTGAGTGGCAGAGTCTGCAATTTGATTTCCTGAGGTTAAAGGGCCTGGAAGATTAGAGTGAGCTCTAATATGGCCAATGTAAAATTTTTCACAGCGCAGCTGAATGGCCTGCTGTATCTGAAGAAACAGGTCCTGAATAACAGGATTGCTGCTGCTAATAAAAGGTACCGTTTCTAAATTTCTGATGGCACGAACCACATAATGGCTGTCAGAGAATAAATTAAAAGACTGGGAAGCAAAGTCAAGCAATACCATATGAACTGCTCGAAGCTCAACTATCTGAGCTGAGGCTGGAGGTGTCTGCACTCTTTTGATGATCTTCCCATTGAGTGCATAGACAGCTACACCATTACTGGATCCATCAGTAAAAACATTAGGTACAGTAGGAAGAGGAGCATGTGACACTATTGAAGGGAAGATTGGATCATGACGTTGAAAAAAATTGAAGCAATTTATGCTTGGGATAATGATTATCCAATGTTCCCACAAAATGAGCCAATGCAACAGGAAAACTGTTTGTAAACTGCATCAGGCCTTGAATCTGTGTTTTTGTAAAAGGGATAACAATAGAGTCTGGCTCCTTTCCATAATATTTTCGAGCTTCCAAGCGGCTCTCCTGAATTAAACTGGCCACAAATTCATAATAAGGAGTAAGATTCTTTTGAGCAGCCACATGGAGGTGTATCCATCTAAGTGGCCCTTCTTGCCGTAACACCGCTGTGGGTGTATGTTTAGTGTTCAGAACATACACATATAGAGGTTTAGAATAATCTAAAAAGGAGACATGCTGTTGCTGAATGGCTTCCTCAACCTTAGAAAGAGCCTTCCATGCAGGCTCAGTAAGAGACCTGGGGGAGGTTGGATCAGAATCTCCTTTTAAAATTTCAAACAATGGTTTAAGATCTCCAGTAGTTAATCCCAAAGAAGGGCGCAGCCAATTAATATCTCCCAACAGTTTCTGAAAATCATTAAGAGATTTAAGATGATCTTTCCTAAGCTCTATTTTTTGTGGAGTGAAATACTGAGCAAACAACTGAAATCCCAAGTAAGAATAAGGCTCACTTCTCTGTACTTTCTCAGGTGCAATAATAAGACCCGAGGCCAGAAGATTCTTTTTCATATCTACAAAGCAAGCTAACAACATTCCCTCTTTCTTACAAGCCAATAAGATGTCATCCATATAATGAATGATATACACAGAAGGGAACTGTTTTCTGGTGTTATCAATTGCTTCACTAACAAACTTCTGACACAAGGTGGGGCTATTCTCCATACCTTGGGGAAGGACTCGCCATGTATATCTTTTCATAGGCTCCTGGAAGTTCGGGCTAGGAATACTGAAAGCAAATCTCTTACAATCTTGAGGATGCAGTGGTATAGTATAAAAGCAATCTTTCAGATCTAGCACTATTTTATAGGTATCCTTTGGAATAGCAGAAGGATGAGGTAATGCTGGCTGGAGAGCACCCATAACTTCCATAGTTTCATTTACTTTTCTCAAATCCTGCAACAATCTCCATTTCCCTGATTTTTTCTTAATTACAAAAATGGGTGAATTCCAGGGCGACGTAGATTCAATTACATGGCCCTTATCAAGCTGCTCCTGTACTAGCACTTGAGTGGCTAATATTTTTTCTTGAGTAAGGGGCCATTGATCTATCCACACAGGCATATCAGATTTCCAAGTTATTGCTTCTGCTGTTTTTTGGTGGAGTACAGGTAGATCTATGACCCCTGGGGAAAATATCCTAAACCAGCTCTTTGTAAATTAGGGGTAGGCGAAACAGGTTCCTGACGTCCTTGTCCCTCAGTGCCTAAGCCTTGTCCTGGGAGGAGCACTTGATCAAACATCTGCTGAGTTACTTGAGTGCTTGGGCTAAAAAGATAAACTCCCATATTGCTCATAATGTCCCGTCCCCATAGGTTAACGGGCAGGCCGGGGATAATGTATGGTTGGAAAATCCCCTGATGTCCTTCCTCATCTTGCCATGACAATAAATTACTGCTTTGCTTAGGGGAATGAGACTGACCTATGCCCTGTAAGTCTGTGTTAGTGCATCGCATAGGCCAACTAGAAGGCCAATGCTCAGCAGATATACAGGATACGTCATCTCCAGTATCTAAAATCCCTTGAAAACTTTTTCCATTAATTTTAAGCTGCAAAACAGGTCGATCTCTTTTTATTTCCTGAACCCAATAAGCATCAGAGGAACTGAATCCTCGGTCTCCACGTTTCTGACTTTGCCTATTTTTCCCTATTTTTATACGAGGCAAAATAATTAGCTGAGCTATGCGAGTCCCAGCAGGTATAACTGAAACATTTGAAGATGAATAAGTCATAATCTTAATTTCTCCAGTAAAGTCCTCATCAATAACTCCCGGGGTAATTTGAATCCCCTTCATAGTGGTACTACTTCTTCCTAATAATAAACCTACAGTTCTTGGTGGTAGTGGCCCAAAGATCCCTGTGGGCAATGCTTGCATTCCCATCTCAGGAGTTAATACGATGTCGGTGGTGGAACAGAGGTCCAATCCTGCACTGCCTGAGGTGGCCCAGAATAAATCTGTGATGTATTTCCTCTCAGAGGCTCATTCCCTTTCTGTCCCTGTATCTGCCCTGGGATCTGCAGTGCCCCATAACATTGCTGATTTGGGGCCTGTGGCTGGCCCCTCACCCAGTTTCCCTGGATGGGCTTCCCATCTTTATCTGTCTTGGATTTACATTCATTAGCCCAATGTTTTCCTCTCCTATATTTGGGACATATATCTGGAGGCTTTTTTGTAGGAGCGGTCGAGTACTCAGACTCTCCTTTACGAGGGCATTGGGCAGCTCGATGTCCCAATTTTTCACAAGTAAAACAAGCCCCAGAGCGACTCCCTGCATTGAGCCTTGCCTGTTGATACAGTACTTCTTTCGTAGGCTTTCCCTGTATCACTGCCGCTATGGCTATGCCTTGGGTAAAAGAGGATCCCACGTCAGAACACAAACGAATATAGTCAGACAATGTTCCCTTTTTTCTAAACGGTCTAATAGCAGCTTGGCATGCAGAATTAGCATTTTCATAAGCAAGCTGCATTATAAAAGACTGCGTGGCAGCCGATGGCCCAAAAATCCACCCCGCGGCTGTATTGAGGCGAGCCACAAAATCCTGAAAAGGCTCATCGGGCCCTTGCCTTATCTGAGAAACATGTTCCTCTTTGCGGGAAGTATCGGGCAGCATGCGCCAAGAGTCTTTTGCTGCTGCAGTAGTTTGAGCGTAAACTCCCACTGCAAAGCCCATCTGGTTTCTTAATTCAGCATATATGCCTTCTCCTGCTAGCATGTCAAAAGTAATAGGAATTGGCCTTAGGGCATTTTGATTAGCCTTCTTTTTGCAATTTTCATAAAACTCTGATTTCCATAAGAGATAGTCGCCCCCAGAAAGGCAAGCATGAGCAATATGCTTCCAATCCTCTGCAGGGTAGCTTCACCAGACAGGGCATCCAAAATTGCCATGGTGAAAGGAGCAATAGGACCATACTGTACACAAGCCTCTTTTAATTCCTTCAATTGTTTCCATTGAAATGGCCTCCATTCTCTAAACCTATTCCCTGCCTGGTTAAGCCTGTCAAAAAGAGGATACACTCCAAATTGCTCCGTAGATTCCCCTTGCATGTGAGCATCATCACAAGCCATTTGAAGAGGGGATCGCACAACAGAGTCCGATCCTGGCTTAACATAACCTGGCGGAGGCTGCTTAGTAGGTATTTCCCAAACCGGAGGCTGCAGCGGAGGACCCCACATACGGGGCTCCTTAGGAGGAGGTGCAGAAGGATTAACATAAGGGGGATCTTTACCCCGAGGATTGCATTGATCTCTAAAAGGAATCTGGGGTCCCCGAGGACAATTTCCTCCATCCACAGCAACTTTAAGCTCAATCAGCTGTCCCTGAATCATCTTTATTTGATCTGTAAGGGAAAGTGTAGTTCCTGCAGGCTGCCCGCCTTCTTGAGTCATAGCCACTAAAGGAGGGTATTTGTCCCTATCATAATTGGCTGCTTCATCTTCTAATTCTTTCTGATCCTGAGGGTCTAGATATTCCCAAGACTCGACCAGAGATTCCTGACAAACAGGCTCTTTATTAACCTTAAAAAATCCTTCTGTGTGTTTGGCTCCCTCCCCCTCCTCTCTCTCCGCCGGAGAATCGGCAGGTGGGAGAATTTCCTCGTTCCCAGCTTGTTTCACTTTCTCCAGCTTACAACCCTTACGCCTGAGATCTAAGCAGTCCCTGATCAAAGTCCATAACCCGAATGTTGCCACAGGGACCTGCTGAGGTCCGTGGACAGCGTAATAATCTTTTAACTGTTCTCCCACTTTCTCCCAAGTTCCCAGACTGACAGTGCCTTCTTCTGGAAACCATGGACAAACTTCTTTCACAAATTCTAAAAACTTATCTAACTGTTCCTGCTCACCCGACTGACACGGGCAGAAAGCAATTTCTTAAGTCCTCTGACATACAGGTCCTTGCTGCTTGCGTGACCCATTTTTCCCCTTTTTCGGCCTTTCAATCAACAAAGGAAACAGTCAGATGCCCGTCTGGCCGTGCCCCTCGCGGGACTAAATCTGTCTTGGCTAAGGCGCTTCGGTATAAGTCCCCAAACTGGTGGACCGAAGTCCAGTCGCCGTTATGCCGTATGACAGAAACGGAACCGCAGATTAGGGCCCAAGCAAGCTCCGTGACAAGAAGTCGTGGAACTATCACTCATTCACACATTCATTCGACCGAGGGGTAATACTACCGTGTGTTACTCACCGCGCATCCACTGAAATAAGCTCCTCTACAAGCCGGGCCCTTGCCACGCGGTGTTCCTCACTGTTACCCCCGTATTCAGGTCCCTGTTCGGGCGCCAAGTGTGACGAGCCAGCCGCCACAAGTCGATCAGTACCTAAATGGGGGAGTGGGAATGAATAAAAGACACTCACACAAATGATGATGCGATCGATCGGTCTCCAGTGATGCTGAAGCCCCGAGTTTATTCTCCTTCACCAATTTATACAGTTTGAGTACATGCAGCTTAACAATCACAAAAATGTATTACCTCATTGAAAGTAAATCTTTAACCTTTTTTCACAGAAACTGCAAAATCACTGAAACTCCCAAAAGTAATTATCCTATGACAGAATCCACCAATTATCCTGATAGGCATCAGTCTTCTGTGTCCGGGAACTGGCCGTTCCCACCTCATATCTCAGCAGCTTGTAAGCACCCTCCAGGTGCAGGCAGAGACAATGCCTTAGGAGCAGAAACAGGTTAAGCATTAACCGAACCAGACTGCAAGGTTCAGAGTTAGCTGTAACCATGGCTCCCTACAGTTAAGATTAGATTTAGGGTAGGGTAAGGATTAGGGTTAGTTTAGGGTTATGGTTATGGTTATGGTTAGGTTTAGGGTTTGGTTTAGGGTTAGGTTTAGGGTTAGGGTTATGGTTAGGGTTAGGGTTAGGTTAGGGTTCGGATTAGGGTTATGGTTTAGGGTTAGGGTTAGCTTTAGGGTTAGGATTATGTTAGCATTAGGGTTCGGGTTAGTGTTAGGGTTAATGTTAGGGTTAGGTTTAGGGTTAGGAATTAGGGTTAGGGTTATGGTCACTGTTCGGTTTAGTGTTTAGGGTTAGTGTTAGGGTTAGGGTAGGGTTAGGGTTAGGGTTAGTTTTAGGGTTGGGGTTATGGTTTGGGTTAGGGTTAGTTTAGGGTTAGGGTTAGGGTAAGATTTAGTTTATGGTTCGGATTAGGGTTATCTTAGGGTTTAGGTTTAGTGTTAGGATTAGGGTTAGGGTTTGGGTTAGGGTTAGGTTGGGTTCAGAGTTAGGGTTAGGGTTAGTGTTTAGGTTTGGTGTTATGGTTTATTTTAGTGTTAGGTTTACGGTTAGGGTTTGTGTTAGGGTTAGTGTAGGGATAGGGTTAAGGTTAAGGTAAGGGTTCGTGTAGGGATAGGGTTAGGGATAGGGTTAGGGTTAATTTTTAGGGTTAGAGTTAGGGTTAGGTTTAGATTTATGGTAGGGTTAGGGTTAGGGTTAGTTTAGGGTTAGGGTTACGGATAGGTTTAGGGTATGGGTTAAGTTTAGGGTTAGGGTAAGTGTTATTGTTAGGGTTATGTTAGCGTAAGGGTTAGGGTTAGGGTTAATATTAGGTTTAGGGTTAGCGTTAGGGTTAGGGTTATGTTTAGGGTTAGGGTTTGGGTTAGTGTTAGTGTTAGGGTTAGGGTTAGTCTTTAGGTTTAGGGTTAGGGTTATAGTTAGGGTATGGTTAGGGTTAGGGCTAGCATTATGGTTAGGGTTAGGGTTGGGTTAGGGTTTGGATTAGAATTAGGGTTATGGTTTAGGTTTAGGGTTAGCTTTAGTGTCAGGGTTATGTTAGCGTTAGGGTTCGGGTTAGTGTTGGTTTAATGTTAGGTTTAGGGGTAGCGTTAGGTTTAGGGTTAGTTTTGGGGTTAAGTGTTAGGTTTAGGGTTAGGGTTTGGGTTACGGTTAGGTTAGGTTTAGGGTTAGGGTTTAGGGTTAGGGTTAGGGTTAGGGTTAGTTTAGTGTTAAGTTTATGGTTAGATTTTCGGTTAGGGTAAGGTCAGTGTTAGGATTATGGTTAGGGTTAGGGTTTAGGATTAGGGTTTGGGTTAGGGTAGAGTAGGGTTAGGGTTAGGGTTAGGGTTATGGTTTGGCTTAGTGTTAAGTTTAGGCTTAGGATCAGGGTTAGCGTTAGGGTTAGTGTTAGGTTAAGGTTAGGATTAGGGTTACGTTTAGGGTTATGTTAACGCTAGTGTTAGGGTTGGGTTTAGGGTTAATGTTAGGTTTAGGGTTAGGGTTAGGGTTTAGGGTTAGAGTTAGAGTTAATGTTACGGTTAGGATTAGGGTTAGCGTTAGATTTAGGGTCTGGTTTAGGGTAAGGTTTGTGTTAGGTTTAGGGTTTAGGGTTCGGTTAGGGTTAGTGTTAGGATTAGGTTTAGGGTTAGGTTTAGGGTAGGGTTAGGGTTAGGGTTAACTTTAGGGTGTGGGTTAGGGTTAGGTTTAGTGTTAGGGTTAGGGTTAGGTTTAGGGTTATGGTTAGGTTTAAGGTTTTGGGTTAGGGTTAGGTTTAGGGTTAGGGTTAGTGTTTTGGTAGGGTTAGGATTAGGGTTAGTGTAGGGTTAGGGTTAGGATTAGGTGAGGTTTGGGGTTAGGGTTTGGGTTTTGTTTAGGTTAGGGTTACGGTTAGTGTTAGGTTAGTGTTCCAATTAGGGTTAAGGTTAGGGTTTTGGGTTAGGATTAGGGTTAGGGTAGAGTTAGGGTTAGGGTTAGGGTGTGCTTTGGGTTAGGGTTAGGGTTAGGTTTATGATGAGGTTCGGGTTCGGCTTAGGGTTATGTTTAGGGTTTATGGTTAGTGTTAGGTTTAGTGTAGTGTTACGGTTAGGGTTAGGGTTAGGTATAGGGTTTGGGTTAGGGTTAGGGTTAGGGTTAGGGCTCGGTATAGGGTTTGGGTTAGGGTTAGGGTTAGGGTTGTGGTTAGTACTAGGTTTGTTAGGGTTCAGATTAGGGTTATGGTTAGGGTTTAGTGTTAGTGTTAGGGTTAGGGTTTTGTTTACGTTAGTGTTAGGGTTAGCGTTAGTATTTAGAGTTAGGGTTTGTTTTAACGTTGGGGTCAGTTTAGGGTTAGGGTTAGTGTTGGGTTAGGGTAAGGTTAGGGTTAGGGTTAGGGTTATTCTTTATGGTTAGGTTTAATGTTATGGTAGGTTGTTGTTCGGATTAGGGTTAGGGTTAGGGTTTAGGTTTAGTGTTAAGGTTAGTGTTGGGTTAGCGGTAGGGTTCGGTTTAGTGTTTGGTTTAGGGTTAGGGTTAGGTTTATGTTTAGGGTTAGGTCAGAGTTCAGATTAGGGTTAGGGTTTAGTGTTAGTGTTAGTGTTATGATTATGTTAGCATTAGGGTTAGGGTTAGGGTTATGGTTAGGGTTTGGGGTTAAGGTTAGGGTTAGGGTTAGGGTTATGTTTTGGGTTAGGTTTAGGTTAGGGTTAGGGTTTATGGTTAGGTTAGTGTTAGTTTAGGTTTTAGTTTAGGGTTAGGGTTTGGGTTAGGGTAAGGTTACGATTAGGGTTAGGGTTAGGTTTTAGAAGCAGGATTTGGGTTAGGGTTAGTGTAGGGTTAGGTTTAGTGTTAGGGTGTGGGCTAGGGTTAAGTTTAGGGTTAGCATAAGGCTTAGAGTTAGGGTTAGGTTTAGGTTAGGTTTCGGATTAGGGTTAGGTTTAGGGTTAGGTTAGCGTTAGGGTTAGGGTTATTGTTAGGATTAATGTTAGGGTTAGGGTTGGAGTTAAGGTTAGGTTTAGTGTTAGGTTTAGGGTTAGGGTAAGGTTAGGGTTCGGATTACGGTTATGGTTAGGGTTTAGGATTAGTGTTAGCGTTAGTGTAGGGTTAGGTTTAGCATTAGGGTTATGTTTATGGTTTGGGTTAGGGTTAGGGTGAGGGTTAGGGTTAGGGTTTTGGTTAGGTTTAGGGTTAGGTTAGGGTTCAGATTAGGGTTAGGGTTATGGTTTAAGGTTTGTGTTAGTGTTCGTATTAGGGTTATGTTAGCGTTAGGGTTAGGTTTAGGGTTAGGGTTAATGTTAGGGTTAAGTTTAGGGTTAGGGTTAGGGTTAGGTTTAGGGTTAGGGTTAGGGTTAGGTTTAGGGTTAGGTTAGGGTTAGGGTTAATGTTAGGGTTAGGGTTAGGTTTAGGGTTAGGGTTTGTGTAGGGCTGGCGTTAGGGTTAGGTTTAGTGTTTGGTTTAGGCTTTGGGTTAAGTTTAGGGTTAGGGTTAGGTCAGCGTTCAGATTAGGGGTAGAGTTAGGGTTTAGTGTTAGTGTTAGGGTTAGCTTTGCCTTAGTGTTAGGGTTAGGGTTAGGGTTAGGGTTAGGGTTAGGGTTAGGGTTACGGTTAGGGTTAGGTTTAGGGTTAGGGTTAGGGTTTGGGTTTGTGTTAGGGTTAGGGTTAGGGTTAGGGTTAGGGTTATGGTTAGGTTTAGGGTTAGGGTTAGGGGTAGGGTAAAGTTTAGGGTTAGGGTAAGTGTTAGGGTTAGGGTTAGGGTTAGGGTTACTGTTAGGTTTAGGTTTAGGATTAGGTTAGGTTTAGGGTTAGGTTAGGTTTAGGGTTAGGGTTAGAGTTAGGATTTGGTTTAGTGTTTAGGGTTAGGGTTAGAGTTAGGGTTAGGATCAGGGTTAGGGTTAGGGTTACTGTTAGGGTTAGGCTTAGTGTAAAGATAGGTTTAGGGTTAGGGTTAGGTTTAGGATTTGGGTTAGGATAAGTTTAGGGTTAGGGTTAGTATTTAGGTTTAGGGTTAAAGTTTAGGGTTAGTGTTAGTGTTAGGGTTAGTGTTAGTGTTAGGATTAGGGTTAACATTAGCGTTAGGGTTTGGTTAGTGTTCGGATTAGGGTTAGGGTTAATATTTAGAGTTAGAGTAAGGGGTAGGATTATGTTGCGTTAGGGTTAGGGTCAGGGTTGGGGTTAGGGTTAATGTTAGGGTTAGGGTTATTGTTAGGTTTAGGTTTAGGGGTAGCATTTTGGTTAGTGTTTAGGGTTAGTGTTAGGGTTAGTGTTAGGGTTATGGTAAGGGTTTAGGGTTAAATTTATGGTTAGGATTAGGGTAGGGTTAGGGTTAGGTTATTGTTAGGGTTGGGGTTAAGTTGTGGGTTAGGGTTAGTGTTAGGTTTAGGTTTCGGTTTAGGGTTAGGGTTAAGGTTAGGGTTTAGGGTTAGTGTTAGTTTTAGTGTAGGGTTAGTGTTAGGGTTAGGGTTAGGTTTAGGGTAGGGTTAGGTTTAGGGTTATAGTAGGGTTAGGGTTAGGTTTAGGGTTGAGGTTAGGGTTTGTGTTAGGTTTACGGGTTGTGTTAATGTTAGGGTTAGGGTTAGGTTAGGGCTAGGGTTAGCGTTAGGGTTATGGTTGGCGTTAGGGTGAGGGTTAGGGTTAGGTTGGCATTTGGATTAGGGTTAGGGTTAGGTTTAGGGTTAGTGTTAGGGTTATGGTGAGGGTTATTTGTTGAGTTAGGGTTAGGTTAGGGTTAAGGTTACAATTAGGGCTAGGGTTAGGGTTTAGTGTTAGTGTTAGGGTTAGTTTAGCTTTAGGTTTAGGGTTAGGGTTTGGGTTAGGGTAAGGTTAGAATTAGTGTTAGTGTTAGGTTTAGGCATTAGGATTAGTGTTGGGGTTAGGGTCAGTGTAGGGTTAGGTTTAGGTTTAGGGTAAGAATTAGGGTTAAGTTTAGGTTTAGGGTTATGTTTATCGTTAATGTTAGGGTTAGGTTAGGGTTGAGAATTAGGTATAGGTTTAGGGTTAGGTTAGCATTAGGGTTAGGGTTATGGTTAAGCTTAATGTTAGGTTAGGGTTGGAATTAGGGTTAGGGATAGCGTTAAGTTTAGGGTTAGGGTTAGGGTTCGGGTAGGGTTAGAGTTAGTGTTAAGGTTAAGGTTAGCGTTAGCTTAAGTATTAGGATAGGGTAAGGGTTAAGTTAGGGTTAGGGTTAGTTTTAGTGTTATGTTAGCGTCACGGTTATGTTTAGGGTTAGTGTTAATGTTAGGGTTAGTGTTATGTTAGCGTCATGGTTATGGTTAGGGTTAGTGTTAATGTTAGGGTTATGGTTAATTTAGTGGTAGGGTTAGGGTTAGAGTTTGGTTAAGTTTAGTATCGGTTTATTGTTATGTTTGCGTTAGGGTTAAGGTTAGGGTTACGGTTAATGTTAAGGTTCGGTTTAGGTTTAGGTTTAGGGTAAGTGTATGGTTAGGGTTAGGATTAGGGTTAGGGTTAGGTTTAGGGTTATGGTTAGGGTTAGGGTTAGGATTAGTGTTAGGGTTAGGTTTAGGGTAGGTTTAGGGTTAGGTTTAGGTTTGGGTTTGGTTAAGTTTAGGGTTATGTTAGCGTTAGCGTTAGGATTAATTTTAGGGTTAGGGTTAATGTTAGGGTTATGGTTAGAATTATGGTTAGGTTTGTGTTCGGATTATGGTTATGGTTAGGGTTTATGGTTAGTGTTAGGGTTAGGTTTAGGGTTTGGGTTAGGGTTAGGGTTTTGGTGTAGGGTTAGTTTTAGTTTAGGGTTAGGGTTAGGGTTAGGGTTTAGCGTTAGGGTTAGGTTTAGTGTTAGGGTTAGGATTTTGGTTATGTTTTAGGATTAGGTTTTGGGTAAGTGTTAGTGTGTGGTTAGGATTATGGTTAGGTTTAGTGTTAGTGTTTAGTGTTAGAGTTAGGGTTAAGGTTAGATTTAGTGTAGGTTAAGGATTAGGGTTAGTGTAGGGTTTTGGTTATGGTTAGGTTTAGGGTTTGGTTTAGGGTTAGGTTTAGGGTTAGGGTTATGGTTAGGGTTAGGGTTAGGTTAGGATTAGGGTTAGGGTTAGGGTTTGGGTAGGGTTAGGGTTAGGGTTAGCTTTAGGGTTAGGGTTATGTTAGCGTTACTGTTCGGGTTAGTGTTAGGGTTAATGTTAGGGTTAGGTTTAGCGTTAGGGTTCGGGTTAGGTTTAGGGTTAGTAATTAGGGTTAGGGTTATGGTTACTGTTAGGTTTAGTGTTTAGGGTTAGTGTTAGGGTTTGGGTTAGGGTTAGGGTAGGGTTAGGGTTAGTGTTACATTTAGTTTATGGTTCGGATTAGGGTTAGCTTAGGGTTCAGGTTTAGTGTTAGGATTAGGGTTAGGGTTTGGGTTAAGGTTAGATTAGGGTCAGGGTTAGGGTTAGGGTTAGTGTTTAGGGTTGGTGTTATGGTTTACTTTAATGTTAGGTTTAGGGTTAGGGTTTGGGTTAGGGTAAGGTTAGGGTTTGGGTTAGGGTTATGTTTTAGGATTAGGGTTTGTGTTAGGGTCAGTGTAGGGATAGGGTTAAGGTTAGGGTTAGGGTTAGTGTAGGGATAGGGTTAGGGATAGGGTTAGGGTTAGTGTTTAGGGTTAGAGTTAGTGTTAGGTTTAGATTTATAGTAGGTTATGGTGAGGGTTAGTTTACCGTTAGGGTTACGGATACGTTTGGGGTATAGGTTAGGTTTAGGGTTAGGGTAAGTGTTATTGTTAGGGTTATTTTAGCGTAAGGGTTAGGGTTAGGGTTAATGTTAGGTTTAGGGTTAGCGTTAGGGTTAGGGTTAGATTTAGGGTTAGGGTTTCAGTTAGTTTTAGGGTTAGGGTTAGGGTTAGTCTTTAGGTTTAGTGTTAGGTTTATGGTTAGGTTATGGTTAGTGTTAGGGTTAGCGTTACGGTTAGGGTTAGGGTTGGGTTAGAGTTTGGATTAGAATTAGGGTTATGGTTTAGGTTTAGGGCTAGCTTTAGTGTCAGGGTTATGTTAGCGTTAGGGTTCGGGTTAATTTTAGGTTTAGGGGTAGCGTTAGGTTTAGGGTTAGTTTTGGGGTTAAGGGTAGGTTTAGGGTTAGGGTTTGGGTTACGCTTAGGTTAGGTTTAGGGTTAGTGTTTATGGTTAGGGTTAGTGTAGGGTTAGGCTTGGAGTTAGGGTTTATGTTCCGTGTGAAGGTTAGTGTAGGGTTAGGATTATGGTTAGGTTTAGGTTTAGGGTTTGACATAGGGTTAGATTTATAGTTAGGTTTAGGGTTAGCGTTATGGTTAGGGTTAGGGTTTTGTTTGGGTTCGGATTAGGGTTAGGGTTTTGGTTTAGGATTAGTGTTAGGTTTAGTGTTAGTGTTATGTTAGTTAGAGTTCGGGTTAGTGTTAGGGTTAATGTTAGGTTTAAGGGTAGCGTTAGGTTGAGGTTTAGCGTTAGGGTTTAGGGTTAGGTTTAGGGTTAGTGTTTGGGTTAACTTTACGTTAGGGTTAGGGTTAGGGTTTAGGGTTAGGGTTTAGGATTAGGTTTGGGTTTGGGTTAGTGTAGGGTTCGGGTTAGGGTTAGGGTTAGGGTTGTGGTGTGGCTTAGTGTTAAGTTTAGTGTTAGGATAAGGGTTAGCCTTAGGGTTAGGGTTAGGTTAGGGTTCCTATTAGGGTTAGGTTTAGGGTTATTTTACCGTTAGCGTTAGGGTTAGTATTAGGGTTAACGTTAGGTTTAGGGTTAGGGTTTAGGGTTAGAGTTAGGGTTAATTTTAGGGTTAGGGTTAGGCTTAGCGTTAGAGTTAGGGTTTGATTTAGGGTAAGGTTTGGGTTAGGGTTATGGTTAGGTTTAGGTTTTAGGGTTAGGTTTAGGGTTAGTGTTAGGGTACGGTTAGGTTTAGGGTTAAGGTTAAGTTTAGGGTTAGGGTTAGGATAGTGTTAGGGTTAAGTTAGGGTTAGGGTTAGGGTTATAGTTATGTTAGCGTTATGGGTAAGTTTAGGGTTTATGTTAATGTTAGGGTTACGGTATGTTTAATGCAAGGTTTAGTGTTAGGGTTTGGGTTAGAGTTACATTAGGGTTAGGGTTAGGGTTAGGGTTAGGGTAGTGTTAAAGCCAGTGTTAGCTTTAGGGTGTGTCTTAGGGTTAGGTTTATTGTTAGGGTTAGGATTAGGGTTAGGGTCACTGTTAGGGTTTTGGTTTAGTGTTAGGTTTTGGGTTAGGTTTAGTGTTTAGGGTTAGGGTTAGGTTTAGTGTTAGTTTAGGGTTATGCTTTCGGTTAGATTTAGGGTTTGGGTTAGGTTAAAGTTAGGATTATCGTTATGGTTAGGGTTATGTTAGCGTTAGTGTTAGGTTTATGGTTAGTGTTAATGTCAGGTTTAGGGTTAGCGTTAGGGTTAGGGTTAGGTTTAGGGTTAGGGTTAGGGTTTGGGTTAGTGTTAGGGTTAGTTTTCGTGATAGTCTTTAGGGTTAGGTTTAGGGTTATGATAAGGGCAGGGTTAGGGTTAGGGTTAGGGTTAGGTTTAATTTTGAGTTAGTGTTCGTATTAGTTTTAGGGTTAGGGTTAGGGTTAGTGTTAATGTTAGTGTAGGGTTAGGGTTAGGGTTAGAGTTAGGTTAATGTTAGTTTTAGGGTTAGCGTTAGGGTTAGGGTTAGGTTTAGGGTTACAGTAAGGCTTTAGGATTAGGTTTAGTGTTAAGGTTAGGGTTTGTTTATTGTTCCGATTAGGGGTAGGGTTGTGGTTTAGGGTTAGATTTACTGTTAGTGTAGGGTTAGGGTTAGGGTTAGGTTTAGGACTTGGATTAGGGTTAGGTTTAGGGTTAGGGTTATGTTAGGGTTCAGATCAGTGTTAGGGTTAGTGTTTAGGATTAGTTTTAGTGTTATGGTTAGGGTTATGTTAGCGTTAGGGTTAGGGTTATGGTTAGGGTTAATGTTAGGTTTAGGGTTATTGTTAGGGTCAGGATTAGGTTTAGGGTTCAGGTTTGGGTTAGGGTTTAGGGTTAGGGTAGGGTTAGGATTAGGGTAGGGTTAGGGTTAGGGTTAGGTTTAGGTTTAGGGTTAGGGTTAGGGTTAGGGTTAGGGTTAGGGTTAGGGTTAGGGTTAGGGTTAGGGTTAGGGTTAGGGTTAGGCTTAGGATAGGGTTAGGGTTTTGGTTTTGGGTTAGGGTTAGAGTTAGTGTTAGTGTTATGTTTAGGGGTTAGGGTTAGTGTTAGGGTTAGGGTTAGGGTTAGGTTAGGGTTAGGGTTAGGGTTAGGGTTAGGGTTATATTAGCGATAGGTTTCGGATTAGTGTAGGGTTAATGTTAGGGTTAGGTTTAGCATTACGTTTAGGGTTAAAGTTACGGTTAGGGTTAGGGTTTAGGGTCAGGGTTAGAGTTAGGATTAGGGTGTTGCTTATCATTAAGTTTAGGATTAGGATTTGTAGTAGATTTCGTGTTAGGGTTAGGTTAGGTTTCAGAATAGGGTTAAATTTAGGGTTATGTTAACTTTAGGGTTAGGGTTCAGGGTACGGTTTGGTTTAGGTTTAGGATTAGGGTTAGGGTTAGGGTTACGTTTTAGGGTTAGGGTTAGTTTTAATTATATGTTAAGGTTAGGGTTAGGTTTAGGCTTAGGGTTTGGTTTAGGGTAAGGTTCGGGTTAGGGTTATGGTTAGGTTTAGGGTTTAAGTTTAGGGTTAGTGTAAGGCTAGGGTTAGGGTAAGGCTGTGGCTTAGGGTTAAGGTTAGGGTAGGGTTATGGTCAGATTTAGGGTTTAAGTTTAGGGTTAAGGTTAGTGGTAGGGTTAGTTTAGGGTTAGGTTAGGGTTCGGATTAGGGTTAAGGTTAGGGTTTAGGGTTAGGGTTAGCGTTAGGGTTAGGTTATGTTTACTTTCGGGTTAGGGTTAGTGTTAGGGTTAATGTAAGGATTAGTGTTAGCGTTAGCGTTAGGGTTAGGTTTAGTGTTATGGTTATGGTTAGGGTTAGGTTTTAGGTTTAGTGGTAAGGTTAGCTGTAGGGTAGGGTTATGGTTAGGGTTACGGTTAGGCTCTGGCTTAGGGTTAGGGTTAGAGTTAGGTTTAGGGCTAGGGTTATGTTTAGGGTTAGTTTAGGGTTCGGATTAGGGTTAGGTTAGGGTTTAGGTCGAGGTTAGCTTTAGGGTTAGGGTTATCTTAGCGTTAGGGTTAGGGTTAGTGTTAGGGTTAATGTTTGTTTTAGGGTTAGCTTTAGTGTTAGGGTTAGGTTTAGGGTTAGGGTTACGTTTTATGGTTAGGTTTAGCGTTAATATTAGGGTCAGTTTGGGTTTAGGGTTAGGGTTTGGGTTAGAGTAAGGTTATGGTTAGGGTTTGTGTTTAGGTTTAGGGTTAGGGTTAGGGTAGCATTGCGATTAGGGTTAGGGTTAGAATTTGGGTTAGGGTTAGGGTTAGCGTTAGGGTTAGTTTTAGGGTTAGGGTTAGGATTAGGTTAGGGTTCGGATTAGGGTTAAGGTTAGGGTTTAGATTTAGGGTTATTGTTAGATTTAATTTAGGGTTAGGGTTAGGGTTAGGGTTGGGTTTAGGGTTTGGGTTAGGTGTAGGTTTAGTTTTAGTGTTAGGGTTAGAATTTGGGTTAGGTTTATGTTAGGGTTCGGATTAGCGTTAATGTTATGGTTAGGGTTTAGAGTTAGTATTATGGTTAGTGTAAGTTTAGGATTATGGTTAGTGTTAGGTTTAGGTTATCGGTTAGGGTTAGGGTTAGTGTTTAGGGTAAGGGTTAGTTTTAAGGTTAGGTTTTAGGATGATTTTCGGTTAGGGTTAGTTTAGGTTTTGGATTAGGTTTATGGTTACGGTTAGGGTGTGGCTTAGGGTTATGTTTAGGTTTAGGATTAGGGTTAGCGTTAGGTTTAGGGTTAGGTTAGGGTTCAGATTAGGGTTAAGTTTAGGGTTATGTTAGCAGTAGGGTTAGTGTTAGGTTAAATGTTAGGGTTAGGTTAGGGTTAGGGCTAGGGTTAGGTTTAGTGTTAGTCTTAGGGATACTGTAAGGGTTTGGGTTTAGGATTAGGTTTCATGTTAGGGTTAGGGTTATGGTTAGGTTTACGGCTGGTTAGGTTTCGGATTGCGGTTAGGGATAGGGTTTAGGATTAAGGTTAGCGTAATGTTTAGGTTAGGTTAAAGTTAGGGTTAGGGTTAGCGTTAGTGATAAGTTTAGGTTTAGTGTTAGGATTAGGGTAAGGGTTAGGGTAAGGGTTACGGGTAGGGTTAGGGTTAGGGTTAGGATAGGGTTACGGTTAGGGTTAGGGTTAGGGTTGTGTTAGCATTAGAGTTAGGGGTAGAGTTAGGGTTAATGTTAGTTTTAGGGTTAGCGTTAGGGTTAGGGTTAGGTTTAGGGTTATGTTTACGGTTAGGGTCAGGCTTTAGGGTTAGTGTTAGGGTTAATGTTAGGGTTAGTATTAGGATTAGGGTTATGTAGGGTTAAGGTTAGTGTTAGGGTGTTGCTTAGGGTTAGGGTTAGGGTTAGATTTAGGTTTATGTTTACGTTAGGGTTCGATCTAGGGTTAGGGTTAGGGCTTAGGTTTAGTGTCAGGTTTTGTGTAGTGTTACTGTTAGGGTTAGGGTTGGTTTAGGGTTTGGGTTAGGGTTAGGGTTAGGGTTAGGTTTGTGTTTAGTGTTAGGGTTATGTTAGTTTTCAAATTAGGGTTAGGGTTAGCGTTTAGGCTTAGTGTTAGGGTTAGGGTTAGGTTTATGTTATCGTTAGGGTTAGGGTTAGGGTTAGGTTTTAGAGTTGGGGTTAGGGTTAATGTTAGGGTCAGTTTAGTGCTGGGGTTAGGAGTTGGGTTAGGGTAAGGTTAGGGTTAGGGTTAGGGTTAGTGTTTAGGATTAGGGTTAAGGTAAGTGTAGGGTTAGGGTTACGGTTAGGGTTAGGGTTAGAGTGTGGTTCAGGGTTAGGGGTAGGGTTTGGGTTAGGATTAGGTTTAGGGTTAGGTTAGTGTTTGGATTAGTGTTAGGGTTAAGTTTTAGGGTTAGGGTTAGCTTTAGGGTTAGGGTTATGTTACAGTTTGGGTTAATGTTAGGGTTAGGTTTAGCATTAAGTTTTGGATTAGGTTTAGGGTTAGGTTTAGGGATAGCGTTTATTGTTAGGGTTAGGTTTGGGTTAGGGTAAGGGTTAGTGTTAGGCTTAGTGTTAGTGTAGGGTTACGGTTAGGGTTAGGTTTAGGATTGGGGTTAGTGTTTGGGTTAGGGTTAGGTTTAGGGTTATTATTAGGGTTAGGTTAGGGTTTGGATTAGGGTTAGGGTTTAGGGTTAGTGTTAGGGTTAGTTCAGGATTAGCGTTAGGGTTAGGTGTACGGTTTGGGTTAGGGTTAGGGTTACATTTAGGGTTACGGTTAGGGATATGATAGCTTTATGCCTAGGGTTAGGGTTAGGGTTAATGTAAGGTTTAGGGTTAGCGTTATGTTTAGGGTGAGGTTTAGGGTTAGGGTTTGGGTTAGGGTTTATTGCAAGGGTTAGGTTTAGGTTAGGGTTACGGTAGGTTAGGGTTAGGGTTAGATTTAGGCTTAGGTTAGGGTTCGGATTATGGTTAGGTTTAGGCTTTAGGTTTAGGGTTAGTGTTAGGTTTCGGTTTAGGGTTATGTTAGCGTTAGGGATAGGTTTATGGTTAGTTTTAGTGTTAGGGTTAGTGTTTAGGGTTAGGGTGTGGCTTAGGGTTAGGGTTAGGTTTAAGTTTAGTGTTAGGTTTAGTTTACGATTAGGTTAGTTTTCAGATCAGAGTTATGGTTAGGGTTTAGGGTTGTGGTTAGCGTTAGGATTAGGATTATGTTAGCATTAGGGTTCGGGTTAGTCTTAGGGTTAATGTCTTTGTTAGGGTTAGCGTTAGGATTTGTGTTAGGTTTAGGGTTAGCCTTAGGGTTAGCGTTAAGTGTTAGGGTTAGGTTTAGTGTTTAGGGTTAGGATTATGGTTAGGGTTAGGGTAGGTTTAGGCTTAGATTAGTGTTAGGATAGCATTCGGATTAGGGTTAGGTTTAATGTTAGGGTTAGTGTAGGGTTAGGGTTAGGGTTAGGGTTAGGTTCAGGATTTGGGTTAGGTTTAGGGTTAGGGTTAGCGTTAGGGTTATGGTTGGGTTACGGTAGGTTTAGGCTTAGATTAGTGTTTGGATAGCGTTCGGATTATGGTTAGGTTTAGGGTTTAGGGTTAGTGTTAGGGTTAGTGTAGGGTTAGGGTTAGGGTTAGGGTTAGGGTTAGCGTTAGTTTTAGGTTTAGGTTTAGGGTTAGGGGTAGGGTTTAGAGATAGGGTTAGGGTTAAGGCTAGGGTTAGGGTTGGGGTTAGGTTTTGGGTTAAGTTTAGTGTTAGGGTTAGGATTAGGTTTAGTATTAGGTTAGGGTTCAGATTAGGGTTAGGGTTAGGGTTTAGGTTTAGTGTTAGGGTTAGTGTAGCATTAGGGCTAGGGTTAGTGTCAGGTTTAGGGTTTGGGTTAGGTTTAGGGTTAGGGTTAGGTTTATGGTTAGGGTTAGGGTTAGGTTAGGGTTCAGATTAGGGTTAGGGTTTAGGGTTATTTTTAGGGTTAGGGTTAGGGTTATGTTAGCGTTAGGGTTAGGGTTATGTTTAGGGTTAGGGTTAGGGTTAGGTTAAGGTTTAATGTTCGGTTTATGTT
>NC_133759.1:66774127-66779127 GCF_036562045.2 Rhinolophus sinicus | reverse complement strand
GTCATGTTAGGTTTCGGTTAGGGTTAGTGTTAGGGTTAGTTTAAGGTTCGGATTAAGGTTAGGGTTAGGGTTTACTTTAACGTTACGGTTAGTGTAGGGTCAAGGTTAGGGTCAGGACTAGTTTTAGGGTTTGGGTTAGGGTTATGGTTAGGGATAGGGTTAGTGTTTAGGGTTATTTTTAGGGTTACTGTACGGTTAAGGTAATGCTTCCGGTTGGGTTTAAGGTTAGGGTTAGGGTTAGGGTTAGGGTTAGGGTTAGGTTTAGGGTTAGGGTTAGGGTTAGGGTTAGGGTTAGGGTTAGGGTTAGGTTAGGGTTAGGGTTAATGTTAGTTTTCGAGTTAGGGTTAGGTTTAGGTTTAGGTTGTGTTAGGGTTAGGGTTAGGGTTAGGGTTATGGTGTTTAGGGTTAGGTTAGGGTTAGGGTTAGAATTAGGGTATGTTAGCGTTATGGTTAATATTAGGGTTTTGTTAGAGTTAGTTTGGGATTACGGTTATGTTAGCATTTGGGTTTGGGTTAGGGTTAGGGTTAATGTTAGGGTTAGGTTTAGTGTTTTAGTGTTAGTGTTAGGTTACTGTAGGGTTATGGTTATGGTTAGGGTTAGGGTTAGGGTAGGGTTAGGTTTAGGGTTAAGGTTAGGGTTAGGTTTAGGTTTAGGATTAGTGTTAGTGTTAGTGTTAGGGTTAGGTTTAGGGTAGGTTTAGGGTAAGGGTTAGGTTAGGGTTCGTGTTAGGGTTAATGTTAGGGTTAGGATTAGTTTAGGGTTAGCGTTGTGTTTAGGGTTTTGGTTATGGTATGGTTCGGATTAGGGTTCGGGTAAGGGTTTAGATTTAGGGTTAGCGTCAGTGTTAGGGTTATGTTAGGGTTCTGGTTAGTGTTAGTGTTAATGTTAGTATTAGGGTTAGCGTTAGGGTTAGGTTTAGCGTTAAGGTTTAGGGTTAGGATTAGGGTTAGGGTTAGGGTTAGTGTTTAGGGTTAGTTTTAGTGTTAGGTTACGGTTTGGCTTAGGGTTAGTGTTAGGTTTAGGGTTAGGGTTAGGGTCTAGGTTTAGTGTTAGGTTTAGGGTTATGTTAGCGTTAGGGTTAGGTTAGTTTTAGGGTTAGGGTACGGGTTTGTGTTTAGGGTTACGCTTATGGTAAGGGTTAGGGTTAGGCTTAGGTAAAGGTTAAGTTTATATTTAGGGTTAGGGTTAGGTTAGGGTTAGGGTTAAGTTAGGGTTAGTGTTAATATTAGGGTTAGGGCTGGTTTAGTGTTAGGGTTAGGGTTAAGGTTTCTGTTAGGTTTAGGTTAGGGTTACGGTTATGTCAGCATTAGGGTTACGGTTAGGGTTAGGGTTAATGTTAAGTTTAGGGTTACTTTATGGTTATGGTTAGGGTTATGGTTTGGGTTAGTGTTAGGTTAGGGTTAGTGTTATGGGTAGGTTTAGGTTTAGGGTTAGTGTTAGTGTTAGTTTAGGGTTAGGGTTAGGGTTAGGGTTAGGGTTAGGGTTAGGTTTAGGGTTAGGGTTTAGGGTTAGGGTTAGGTTTAGGTTAGGTTTAGGGTTAGGGTTAGGGTTTAGGGTTAGGTTTAGGGTTAGGGTTAGTGTTAGGGTTAGGGTTAGGGTTAGGGTTAAGGTTAGTGTTAGGGTTAGGGTTAGGGTTAGGGTTAGGATAGGGTTAGGGTTAAGGTTATGGTTAGGGTTAGGGTTTAGGTTTAGGGTAAATGTTAGGGTTAGGGTTAGCTTTAGGGTTAGGGTTAGGGTTAGGTTTGAATTAGGGTTAGGGTTAGGGTTAGGGCTAGGGTTGGGTTAGGGTTAGGGTTAAGGTTAGGGTTAGGGTTAGGTTTAGGGTTAGGTTTAGGGTTAGGGTTAGGTTTAGCGTTAGGGTTAGGGTTAGGGTTATGGTTAATGTTAGGGTTAGGGTTAGAATTAGGGTTAGGTTTAGGGTTAGGGTTAGGTTAGGTTAGGTTTAGGGTTAAGGTTAGGGTTAGGGTTAGTGTTAGGGTTTAGGGTTATGGTTAGAGTTATTGTTAGGGTTAGAGTTAGGGTTGCGTTAGCCTTATGGTTGAGGTTAGGGTTTGTGTTAATGTTATGGTTTGTGTTAGATGGTTTGGGTTAGGATTAGGGTTAGGTTTAGTTTTAGGTTA
Source organism: Rhinolophus sinicus (assembly GCF_036562045.2). Classification (NCBI taxonomy): domain Eukaryota; kingdom Metazoa; phylum Chordata; class Mammalia; order Chiroptera; family Rhinolophidae; genus Rhinolophus; species Rhinolophus sinicus. Next base: position 66,777,006 of record NC_133759.1, on the reverse strand, counting down.
GGGTTGAATTATGGTTAGGGTTAGGGTTTAAAGTTAGTGTTATTGTTAGTGCAGGGATAAGGTTAGGGTTAGGTTATGTTTAGGGTTTGCGTTAGGGTTAGGTTATGGTTAGGGTTAGTGTTAGGTTACGGTTCAGATTACGGTTAGGGTTAGGGTTTAGTTTAAGTCTTAGGGTTAGGTTTAGGGTTAGGTTTAGGGTTAGGTTAGGGTTAGGGTTAGGGTTAGGTTTAGGGTTTAGCATTAGGGGTAATGTTAGTGTTACGGTTAGAATTAGGGATAGGGTTAGGTTTAGGGTTTGGGTTGTGGTTAGGCTGAGGGTTAGGGTTAGGTTAGGTATCAGATTAGGGTTAGGGTTAAGGTTCATGTTTAGTGTTAGGGTTAGGGTTATGTTTGCGTTAGGGTTAGGGTTAGGGTTTAGGGTTAGGGTTTAGGTTTAGCGTTAGGATTAATGTTAGAGTCAGTTTAGGGTTAGTGTTAGGTTTAGATTATGGGTTATGGTAATGTTTAGGTTAGGGTTTGGGTTAGGGTTAGTGTTTAGCGTTATGGTTAGGGATAGGGGAGCGTTAGGGTTACGGTTAGGGTTAGGGTTAGGGTGTGGATTATGGTTAGGGTTAGGTTTAGGGTTAGGTTAGGGTTCGCATTAGGGTTAGGGTTTAGGGTTACGGTTAGCATTATTGTTAGGGTTAAGTTAGCGATATGGTTCGGGTTAGTGTTAGGGTTAATTTTAGGGTTAGGGTTAGCGTTAGGTTTAGGGTTAGGGTTCAGGTTACGGTTAGGTTTAGGGTTTAGGGTTAGGGTTAGCGTTAGTGTTTAGTGTTAGGGTTAGAGTTAGGGTAGGTTTAGGGTTGGGTTAGGGTTAGGGTTGGTGTTAGGATTTGGGTTAGAGTTACGGTTAGGGTTAGGTTTAGAGTTAGGATAGGGTTTGGGTTAGGGTTATTGTTAGGATTAGGGTTAGGTTAGGGTTCGGATTAGGGTTAGGGTTTAAGGTTAGTGTTAGGTTTAGTGTAGTGTTAGGATTAGGGTTAGGCGTAGGTTTAGAGTTTGGGTTAGTGTTAGGGTTAGGCTTATGGTTAGGGTTAGTGTTAGGTTAAAGTTCAGATTGGTGTTCGGGTTATGGTTTAGGCTTAGTCTTAGGGTTAGGGTTAGGGTTAGGTTTAGAGTTTAGGGTTAGGCTTCGTGTTAATGTTAGGGTCAGTTGAGGGTTAGGGTTAGAGTTAGGTTTGGGGTTAGGGTAAGGTTAGGGTTAGGGTTAGTGTTTATGGTTAGGTTTAGGGTAGGGTTAGGGTTAGGGTTAGGGGTTGGGTTAGGGTTAGGGTTAGACATAGTGTTTAGAGTTAGAGTTAGGGTTAGGGTTAGGGTAGGTTTAGGGTTAGGGTTAGGCTTAGGGTTTGGGTTAGGGTTTCGGTTAGGGTTAGGTTTAGGGTTAATTTAGGGTTCAGATTAGGCTTAGGGTTAGGGTTTAAGGTTAGTGTTAGGGTTAGTGTAGTTTTAGGGCTATGGTTAGCTTTAGGTTTAGGTTTTGGGTTAGGGTTATGGTTATGGTTAGGGATTAGTTAGGGTACCGATTAGGGTTAGGATTAGGATTAGGGTTAGTGTTAGTGTTACGGTTAGGATTATGTTATCGTTTGGGTTAGGGTTAGGGTTAGTGTTAATGTTACGCTTTGGGTTAGCGTTAGGGTTGGGGTTAGATTTAGAATTAGGGTTTGGTATAGGGATTAGGGTTAGTGTTATGGTTAGCGTTAGGGTTAATGTTTAGGGTTAGGGTTAGTGTAGGTTTAGGGTTAGGATTAGGGTATGGTTTGGGTTTAGGTTTTGGGTTAGCGTTAGGGTTAGGTTTGGGGTTAGGGTTTGGCTTAATGTTATGTTTAGGGTTAGGTTAGGGTTCAGATTAGGGTTAGGGTTAGGGTTAGTTTAGGGTTAGGGTTATGGTTAGGGTTTGGGTTTGGGTAAGGTTAGGGTTAGCATTAGGGTTATGTTAGGGGTTAGGGTTTAGGATTAGCGTTAGTTTTAGGGTGGGGTTAGGTTTAGGGTTATGTTTAGTGTTAGGGTTAGGTTATGTTAGGGTTAGGGTTAGGATTAGGGTTAGGTTTAGGGTTAATGTTAGGATTAGGGTTAGTTTAGGTATAGGTTTAGGGTTAGGGTTAATTTGGGTTAGGGTTAGGGTTAGGTTTAGGGTTAGGGTTAGGGTTAAGTTTAGGGTTTAGGGTTAGGGTTAGGGTTAGGGTTAGGTTTAGGGTTAGGGTTAGGGTTAGGGTTAGGGTTAGGGTTAGGTTTAGGGTTAGGGTTAGGTTTAGTGTTAGGTTTAGGGTTAGGGTTATGGTTAATGTTAGGGTTAGGGTTAGGGTTAGGGTTAGGTTTAGGGTTAGGGTTAGGGTTAGGGTTAGGTTTAGGGTTAGGGTTAGGGTTAGGGTTAAGGTTAGGGTTAGGGTTAGGGTTAGGGTTAAGTTAGTGTTAGGGTTAGGGTTAGGGTTGTATTAGCCTTATGGTTGAGGTTAGGGTTTGTGTTAATGTTATGGTTTGTGTTAGTTAGGTTTAGGTTTTGGGTTAGGGCTATGGTTAGGTTAGGGTTACGGTTAGGGCTATGGTAGGTTTAGGATTAGGGTTAGGGTTACGGTTGTGGTTATGGTTTGGGTTAGGATTAGGGTTAGGTTTAGTTTTATGTTAGGGTTCGAATTAGGGTTAGGGTTAGGGTTTAGAATTAATGTTATTGTTAGGGTAGTGTTAGGGTTAGGGTTAGGTTTATGGTTAGGGTTACTTTAGGGTTGGGGTTAAGGTTTTGGTTTAGGTTTAAGGTTAGGGTTAGAGTTAGGGTTTGGGTTTAGGGTTAGGTTTACTGTTAGGATTAGGGTTAGTTTTAGGGTTAGGGTTAGGGTTGGGTT